>NC_056729.1:1718538269-1718618269 GCF_019279795.1 Protopterus annectens | reverse complement strand
GAGTTCCGAGAGATCATGGTCAAATGGGTCTCTAACCAGAATAATGGATCCACCCCCCAGCCATTCCAGTGTCCCATTACTTGGCTATTTCTCGCCAGTTACCGTAAACACTGTTAAAACCCGTCACTGTGAATATTCTTTTCTTCTTTACTTCTACAATTCTTACAAATATTTGGATTTAATTTAGAACTTTTATTTCAAATTTTATATCACAGACACTGATAGACATTTGCTGAAGAAAAAAATACAGTCTCACAATGAAAACAAACTTAACGTGAATAGTAAACATCTCTGCCCTTAAAACTCACATTCACTCAAACGGGATTGAGACCCACATCTAAAGAAAATGCATCTGGCCAATGGTAGATTAAGTTTACCTTTAGGCTGTGTTCATACCATAGGCCCCTTTTACACATTTGTAGGCCCCATGCATACTTGCATGTGTTTGATTCACCTTCCTGATTGCATTAAATTATATTCCTTGTATAATACAGCACCACTTGGTAGAGTGTGTTTTAAATTTGTAGTTTTGAACATTTTTCCACTAAGCAGTTAAACAAAACATATGAATCAATAATGACAAAACTGCCCATTTCAAAACATTTTAACCATAAACGTCGTCAAACGTCTGTCATTACAATCCACCAATATCAGTCAATATGCACAGTCTCTGCAGAAGTAAAAGTCATCTGAATAATTCCGCATTAAAGAGATCTGTATCTAATGAAGATGCTGCTACTAGCAAACAACTTTATATGTCAGTGTTCCATCTACAGATTCAGTGCCTGCTACCCTTGAAAAATAAATTGCCTATGTTACATTAAAAGAAAAAAAAAATTGATAAGCTGCTAATATTGCAAAAGGGAATGGATGGCAAACTGACAACAGTTACTAGGCATCTCATCGAAAGGAGGACATACTCAGGACTGCAGCACCCCCCCCCCTTAAATTACAACATAGTATCAGCAATCCATCTACATGGTGTGGGAGTAGAACCCACAGCCTTCTTCATCAAAAGTAAGTATGCTACCTGTTGTGCTACTAACACTGCTTTCAAATTCTTTAGTGCAAACAGTAACGACCATTTGCTACACAAAAATGTTGCACATTGAAAACTCCTTTTCCCAACGGTTCTTGGAATTCATAAATTCCAACGCCCTGGATCAACTAATCCATTGTCCCACCAGGGGCTCCAATATCCTAGACCTGGTCATTACCAACATGGGAGATAGATGCTCCACACCAGTGGTCACCCCCTCATTGGTCAGGTCTGACCATAAGCAAATCACCCTTGACATCCACATCCCACCCCTACCCCCCAGTAAGGAAACCTCCTTAAAAAACTTCTCCAAAGCCAACTTCATGCTACTGAAGTCAGAAGTGACAAACTTCACAACACCCACGCAGACAGGATCTGGAAGTTCGACTGCACAATCCTACACTAAGGCACTGTATGAGCACATCCACTTGTGCATGAATCGTGCCATCCCAAATAGAACCAAGATGCTCCTCTCCAAAAAAAGGAAGCCAATCTGGTGGTCTCCTGCTATAAACAAACTATACAACAGAAGGAAGAAACTGTTGCAGAAAAGAGGAAAATCCCAGGATGCAAAAAACTCCCTCACCAGCCTCAGTAAGAAGCTGAGATTCCTCATAAAATCCTCAAAAGCTAGTTACGAAAATAAATTTGCCAAAGATTCCAAAGACAACCACAAGACATTCTATAGTTATGTCAAGAATCTAAATGGCAATGCTCAGATCTTCTCTGAGCTACAACAGAATGGCATTAAATATACTGATCCCAAGGATATTGCCAATATCCTGGCAGATTGATTTAGTGCCAACTTCACCCCCCTCTCACCCTCTAAAGGGCCCATCTCAATACCAAAATATTGCCAAATTCCGGTAATCACGGCCACACAGGTAGAAACCGTACTCTCCAAAGCTAAGAATACAGCATCCAAGGGACCAGATGACATCCTGGGCTGTGTAATACATGAACTCATGAACTACAAAATGAACTGGCACCTAAGTGTCATGTTTAATCATAGCCTCACCTCGGGCTTCGTGCCCACTGAGTGGAACACAGCTACAGTTATCCTGCTCCACAAGGGAGGATCCACCTTGGATCCCGGAAACTAACTTTCCATCAGTCTGACAAGCCTGATCTGCAAGGGCATGGAACGCATTATCATGGAACTTATAAATAAAGACATTGGCAACCTTCAAACACTGGACCCCACCCAGTTTGGGTTTGTGAAGGGCCGATCTTGTCTCCTGAATCTGATTGACTTCTTCGAATCAGTCTCCAGAGCTGTGGACAAGGGTAAGGTGGACCACACAGCCTATATGGACTATGCCAAGGTCTTCAACACCATCTCCCACTCTGGAATCATAGATAAACTTACTAAGCTGGGCATAAATCCCTACGTCACTCGATGGGTTGCCAACTGGCTTACTGACAGAACCCAGACTGTAAAAGTAGCCAACTCCAAATCCAGCTCCAGACAAGTGACAAGTGGAGTACCTCTGGGTTCAGTCCTGGGACCACTCTTGTTTGGCATTTACTTCTCAAAAGTACAGGCCAACACTAAGGGACTCTGGCTAACAATATTTGCAGATGACTGCAAAGTGGGAGCCATTATTGAATCCCCAAATGATGTGGATATTCTACAAAAGGGCCTTATAGAAACAGATGCCTGGTGCCAGAGCCATGGGCTCAAGCTTAATGCCAAGAAATGTATAGTTATCCCCTTTGGAAAAAAACATGTACCCATGAATTACCACATAGGTGGCAGGACACTAAACATCGAAAGTGTGATGAGAGACTTAGGGACACAGGTGGACAGTGGTCTCACTTTCGATAACCACATCACCACAACAGTCAGGAAATCCTTCTATGTGGCACACCTCATCACTAAGGGCTTCTCATCCAGAAAAAAGGAGTTCATTGTCCCACTGAACTCATCCCTCATTAGATCCAATATAGAGTATAATGCCCCATGTGGTATATACCTCACAAGACATCTGCAACAGCTGGAAAGGCCACAGAAATACCTCACTAAAAGAATCACAGGCCTAAAGCAGATGCCATATGCTGACCGACTAAAAAAAACTCCAGCTATACTCTGTGGCATATCGTCTACTCAGAGGCTTAACATACAAAGCCATGTCAAACCCTGAGCTGTTGGACATGCTCCACTTAAAGAAATCCCAATCCATCAGAGCCACATGCTCCAGGGATCTAAACCTTGTCATCACAATGAACAAAACATGCTGGAGGGATAGGTTCCTGACCCAGAGACTCCCCATTTTCTGGAATAGACTGCCCATACATGTCAAGCAGAGCACCTCATTGGCCCTCTTCAAAAGGAACCTGATTGGGTGGAAGATAGGAAATTCACCCCAGGGATCATGTCAGTCGCCCCACTAGACAGGGGTCCAGAGAAGTAAATATTGTGGGAAGAAATATCCAGGGAATTGTTATGGCTAGGCTTGCATAGGCCCTAGGGCCGATAACCTAGTACCAACCTATGAACTTAGCATGAGCAGCAGTAAACTTCTCTTCCCTTGAAGCTCACAATTCCTTGCAAATATAGTGACAGTCACAATTCCATGAAAATGTAATGAAACTCAGAATTTCTTTAAAATACAATGAAGCGGATAGTGTGGAGGTTTTGACTCTTGTCACCTGTAACTAAGGTATAGGATTTGAGCTTTGTTAAATTAACATGCTCCCTGTAACTAGGTCATTATGTATGTATACACACACACGCACACACACACACACACACACACACACACACACACACACACACACACACACACTGTTTGTCCAGAGCTCATTTCACAGAATTCAACAGCATAACAAACCTCCTACCCATTTGTTTGGAGCTCGTTTGTTAAAAAAAATTGCATGCTTATTTCATGAGTTCAACAAAATAACAAAATCTCTACCCATTTCTCCAGAGCTCATTTCTTTAAAAAATTGCATTCTCCATTTCAGTTTAAATGTGCATGCGTTGCCTTCTGGATGCACATACTGACACCGCTAAGGACTCACTCTGCATGCATCCTTAAAGATGAAATGTAATGCACACAAAGTACATTATTAAAGAAGAAATGTAAGTTGTGGTGGGCCTCCTTCCCTGCCTGTTGGCCCTATGCGACTGCCTATGTTGCTTAGTGCGAGATCCAGCTCTGCCCAGACCAAATGAGCAATATAATCTCAGTAATATGTCCTGGGTGATTTGCAGCTGTTTCCAGACCAGCAAATAGATAAAATTCCTCTAATGTATCCTAGGTGATTCTCAGGAGATCTCAAGCCATCTAAGAGATATAATTTGTGTATTGTATACTGAAAATACCCCAGGGCTTACTCTCAGTGGCTGTGCCTACTACAAGTTACAGAGGTGGTGACCAAGGATCATTCTCAGTGGTGACTAAGGATCATTCTCACTAAGTACCTAAATGACCTCAAGTGGGTCTTCTCAATCCAGAGAAGGGACTGATTCCACTCCAAGATCCTCCCAGACTGATTAATTTCTCACTCTGGAAACTGAGCCCAGTAACTGTGGAAATGAACCTTGTCTGTGCTGTACTGTGATTGCATCCTTTTGGTCACTATCCAAACCAGAGGTGATGGTTTACCATCAAAAACCACGAAATGCCAAATGTAATCCTGTCATGTAAGCAACTCACAATGCTGACATCCTGCATATTAATTAGCTCAGGATGCCGAGTGTCATGCTGACAAATGCAAATTCATAATTATTCAACGCCCTTTTCCCCTGCACCTTTTACAAGACTCTGGTAAGTATACACTTACCTACCCATTTTACAGCAGTACGAAAGTACTGCATTACATTAACATTCACATTTATGCAGGGGGGCATGCCCCCCACACACCCCCTGCAATTTATATATTCCAACTCCGAGATCGCACTACATTGAGGAAAAGGATACACTTCCCAATCCACACTGTACCACGATCTCTATCTGTCACATCGGGCACTTATCAAAGAATGCACAGTGGCATTCGCTGCAGTGGACACTCGCAGAAGTGATGATCGGCAATACAGGACTCCGTGAACTGACGATCGACATTCCCATTTTCGCCAAACCTTTACTCTTTATTTTAATGGTAAACCAAGGTGACACTATGGATAAGGTCACACTGGTGATTGACAGGGTTGTATTGAGCCTTAAATATCAGTTCACTGCCATTTTCCAGTAAGTACAATTACTGCTCCCACTGCAGCCATTTACTCATCCATTTTCCTCTCTGCTTTGTCCTCACACATGAACAGTTACTGGACTTACTTTTCAGAGAGAGAAGATACTCACTTACAGAGAGCAAGCTATTGTACCCTTTGAAAGAACCACACAAACTACAGGAGGCTATTAGGTTTAAGTGCTGGAAACAGAGTATGAATGCAAAAGCCATGGGAAAGTGTGTAGCCCAAAGCAGACGTAACTGGTCAAGCTACTGAACCAAGGTTTTTTTGCTATCAAATGCATTGGAATGCATGAAAGAAGAGCATCTAGAATAGTCACACACAACAGTATCACAAAAAAATGGCAGTGAGAACTGTGATAGCTGTATCTGCAGAGAGGGCAGGCCGATCAAACATTTTTGATTCAGAAAACCATTAAAAACCAGATACAAGGACAGTGTGAGAGCTGATGAGGATACTAAGTACTGAACTGAACTGAACTGAACATATCTGCCATGGCTTTGTGGTAAATCACTTTGTGTATAGAGTGCAGGGTCCTGGGTTCAAGGCTTGCAGAGGCAATTTATTTATAGGCAGGGTGGCCTCATGGTTAAGGTGTTTGCCTTATAAACACAAGGTGCAGGGTTTGAGACTCACAAGGGATAATTGGCTAGGCCTAAAATGGCTCACAAGGGCAGTTAGCCTACTATTACTCTATGAACCTATGAACAGTGGCATTTATTAATTAATTTTATTAATTTTTTTAAACAACTCTTTATTAATTTATTTCTCTTTATTAATTTTGCATGCAAGTAGAACAAACATTAAGATATTATTAATGTCAATCATATTAAAGAAAAAGGTCACATCCTCATGTAATGCTCATTCCTCAATACAACACATTTGAGAGTAATCCTGTCTTAATACTTATTGCTTCATTTCTTAGATCATAACCACATCATGAACTGGATGCTTTTTATCTTTACTCAGTGCTAAAAATATCACCTTTGACCTTGAAGAACATTTCTGAAAAAAACAAGAACTACACGCATTAGATGGTTTGGTGACATCTAACTTTTCTGTAGGTGTGTGTAAGATAAGGAAAAAGGGCATGGCAATCTATTTATGTCGCCAACCCTACCCTAGTAGACTCCGTGCATGGTGCCAGCTGTTCACCGGGTCCCTATAGGAGTCTGATGCAGCACATAAGTTAGGATCAATAACGGAGAGTTAAAACAAGCAGCCATATGCACTGCTTATTAGCAGGCAGTCGTAGCAGCATATTAAAGAATCTGTTTGATCTACTGAGAAAAGAACTTACACATATTAACTCCATACAAATCCAGTAATACTTTGTGTGCCCCAAATATACATTTTCAAATTGTGAAATAACTTTACAATATGCCACAGTAATCAGCCAGACATTGCTCCATCTTTATTCCATGATTTCTGCTTAACTAAACCACACTTTTATCTACCTAACTCACCCATAAGTTGCATAACTCAGCACTAGCTGCATCTTAACCTGTCTTCTTCCATTTCCTTGTAACAGCCATCATAGCAACAGCCAAAACTGAAAATAAAATTGTACTTTCTTTGTTTGTACAATGTATTTGAGTATTACATTCCAATGAAAACAGGCCTGTAGTTATTTTTACATTTCTACTTCAACATGCCATTTATCACTTTAAACCCAGTCAATCTAGAACAAGACCAAAAATGTTCTTCCAAGTACCCCAAAGCCAAGATCATATATCCCACTATACTGGATCTACATTCAGGAGGAACACCAGTCAGAATCCATTCTAAATCTTTGTAGAATATAGAAAAATAAGAACTTCTATTACCATATCAATGGATCTGCTCCTGCATAATTCCAAGATAAATGTCACTGTAATCTTCAGCTTGTCATATCATCAAAGCATTTCTCTTCATTCAGAATCCTTTGCCCCACAACCAGTCTTCACCTATGCTTGAATAGTTTTACCACCATTTTCCAACCATATACATAGCTTTGTAACACTGCTCAGCCCAACTTCTAAGCATAAGTCTCTACCAATTAGGGCATGAAATCTGGACAAAGCCAAAAATAACAGGAAGACAAAGGTCCCAAAATAGGGACCAATTTTAAATATTGCTCTTATAGACATAGAAAGTTGAATAACAGGATTTGTGCTAGCATGCATTTTTTTGAAGGATAAGAAGTCTGAAACTCAAACGTAGGTCATTATTTAGTGAGGAGTGATTTGCCAGAAATTCACAAATTTTATTTGCAACAGACTAAAAATATGAGGCAAAAATCTGGACATTCAGCAAAAACCTGGGCAGTTGAGAGGTATGCTGCTTATATAAACCATATAATATCTTGTATATAATTGTCTCTGAACCAGATTTACACCTAAGTTCGTAGGTAGGTACTAGGCTATCGGTCCTCGGGCCTATATAAGCCTAGCCAAAAAAAGTTCCCTGGCTTTCGCCACCCAAGAAAATTATTTTCCTGTGCCCCTGTTGAGCAGAGCCACAGATGTGATCCCTGGGGTGAATTTCCTATTTCCCATCCAATTGTCAAGATTTTTCTTAAAGAGAGCTAATGAGGAGCTCTGTTTGACATGACTGGGTAGTCTATTCCAGAGCATGGGAAGTCTCTTGGACAGGAATCTATCCCTCCATCATGTTCTGTTTATTATGGCGACAAGGTTTAGGTCCCTGGAGCATGTGGCTCGGAGAGACTGGGATTTCTTTAAGTGTAGTATGTCCAACAGATCTGAGTTTGATGTGGCTTTTTATATTAGGCAGAGGTCGCCTTTGAGTAGGTGATATGCGACGGAGTAGAGCTGGAGTTTTTTGAGGTGGTCTGCGTATGGCATCTGTTTGAGGCCAGTAATCCTCTTAGTGAGGTATTTCTGTGGCTTTTCTAGTTGCTGTAGGTGTCTTGCGAGGTACATGCCAAACAGAGTGAGGCACCTTTGTAGAATGTCCACATCATTAGGCGATTCTATTATGGCACCTAGTTTGCAGTTGTCTGCGAACTTCATTAGCCAAAGACCTGCTGTATTAGCCTGGACGTCAGAGAAGTATATGCCAAATAGGAGAGGACCCAGGACTGAGTCCTCTGGTACTCCACTTGTCACTGGTCTGAAGTTGATTTTGGAGTCGGCTACTTTCACTATGTGGGTTCTGTCAGTGAGCTAGTTGGCCACCCATCTTGTGACATAGGGATTTATGCCTAGTTTAGTGAGTTTATCTATAATTCCAGAGTGGGGGATGGTGTTGAAAGCCTTGGCGAGGTCAAGATAGGCTATATGCACCATCATACCCTTGTCCATGGCTCTAGTGACTGCTTCAAAGAAGTCAATCAGGTTTAGGAGGCATGATCTATGTTTTAAACCCAAACTGAGTGGGGTCCAGAGTTTGGAGGTTACTTATGTCTTTGCTTATAAGCTCCAAGATGATACGTTCCATGGCCTTGCAGGCCAGGCTAGTCAGGCTAATAGAGTGGTAATTCCCGGGGTCCATGGTGGCACCCTCTTTGTGAAGTGGGATAACCGTCACTGTGCACCATTCAGTAGGCACAAAGCCTGAAGTGAGGCTATGACTGAACATGGTACTTAGGTGGGGTGCCAGTTTATTTTGTAGTTTGTGCAGAATGCAGCCTGGGATGTTGTCTGGTCCCATGGATGCTGTGTTCTTGGCTTTGAAGAGTGCGGTCTTTACTTGTGCATCCATGACTACAGGGGCTTTGCATTCTTCCGGTATAGAGATGGGCCCTTTGGAGGATGGGGGGGGTAAAGTTTGCACTGAACCTATTTGCCAGGATGTTGGCAATATCAGTTGGTTCTGTATATTTAGTGCCATTGTGCTGTAACTCAGAGCAGATCTGAGTGTTGCCATTGAGAATCTTGACATAGCTATAGAATGCTTTGTGGTTGTCTTTAGAATCAGTGGCAATTTTATTTTCGTAACTAGCTTTGGAGGATTTTATGAGGGACCTCAACTTCTTACTGAGGCTGGCCAGGGAGTTCCTGCAATCATGGGATTTTACTCTTTTGCAACAGCTTCTTCCTTCTGTTGTAGAGTTTGTTTATGACAGGGGACCACCAGACTTTCTTCATTTTTTTGGAGGATAGCATCTTGATTCTGTTGGGGATGGCATGATCCATGCACTCGTGTAAGTGCTTATACAGTGCATTTGTACAGGATTCAGCAGTCGTACCTCTATTTTCCGTCTGTATGGGTGTCATGATGTTTGCCACTTCTGTCTTAAATACATTAACATTTTCTGTGCTACCCAGTTCATTCCTTTATTTCCATTTTCTTGAACTTTTAAGCAAAGCATGAGCCACATAAACTATTATCTGTCTGACAAACCCACTAATAATGAGCCACATAAACTATTATCTGTCTGACAAACCCACTAATAATGAGCCACATAAACTTATCTGTCTGACAAACCCACTAATAATGAGCCACATAAACTATTATCTGTCTGACAAACCCACTAATAATGGGCCACATAAACTATTATCTGTCTGACAAACCCACTAATAATGAGCCACATAAACTATTATCTGTCTGACAAACCCACTAATAATGAGCCACATAAACTATCATCTGTCTGACAAACCCACTAATAAACTTCTTCAAATGGAAAACGTTCAGCAGCTACTGGCATCTTTTATACTGTAATAACAATCTCTGCTTTTATATGAATATAATCAAGTCAGGAAATGTATGAGTAATTGTTAATGCATATTATTTAAAGTCTGTTTAAAAATGTAATATATTGCAGCTTTTCTTCCCAAGCCTCTGCTGAAAAGGTTTTGATTAGCCCAGTGAGATAAACTCATTAAACAAAAACAAAATAAAACAAAATATCTGCAAATATTTCCAGGCAAATATAGTAAATCTTTTAGAACTTTTTGTGTACCATGACAAATGACGCATTCACTGCCACGCAGCTTGCCCTATATCAAGCAGTATGACTTACGTAATTTTAAATTTGTGGTAAACCATCTGGTAATGTCTGTTAAAGCCTTATGCATTTGGCATTCAACTTATCAACTTATCTCCCCTAGCTTCCAGTAATAAGGTTGTTATCTCATGGAGGGTAATATTAAGCAATTCATTAAGTCCCCTGTGTCTTCCCATGATTCCTGATCCTCCATGTTTTGTTTGTAAGGCATTGTTTAAACCATACCTGCCATAACTACAATTAACGGGAAAGGAATTCTCCTTTAAGCCCCCACCTGGCTATAACCAATAAGTCCTGCTGTTAGGAGGGTCGCTCTACTGGCTGTGAACATACGGAAGCTCTAGTCCGCAGCCCTGCCATAACTACAATTAACGGGAAAGGTCAATATTTTCCTACAGAAAAGAAAAACTAAAACTCATAAATACCACCTATAAGCTAGCGTACTGGGTTTAAAACACGGCAGTAAATCATCTAATCCCTACTGTTTATAGCAACTACTCTAGCTCAAACTAGCAGAAATCATAGTCTGCATTAATAATAAAGAAAGGAAAAGTTTCAGGCTTGTTGAAATACATATAAACATAACAGGGGAATGTAATCACTTACTTATTTACTGGCCCTTGGAAAGCTTTGTGTTGGTTTAACTAGAAAACTGCAAACAGAAGTGTGTTACTGAACCAGAAAGTGAAACTAGGATTCTCTTATCCTAATACCCCTCCCATACCTCTGACGTATGTGAGGTTATTTATCTCCCTGAAGGTCCCGCCATTTTTAAACTACTGCTGTGCTTCTGAACCCAGTCGGCTACCTCTAAATCAGGGTATGTTCATGCTGTTGTTTTTAAATGTTTAACTCTGTATATATCAATATGCGATAATCAACTGAGCTCAAAAGTGCTGTTTAACTGTTGAGCCTATGTGTTTTCTTTGTTTTAAACGGAGATAAAGCAGTATTAGAATACTGGAATAGGAAATCTCTAGGCGATAGCGTTCTTAAAACGCTAGTGATGTTTAACCTGGTAATTTGAACAGTCACCGAGAGACGCGCATATATTTTTGATGATATCCCTGCTCTAGCAGCCTGTTCATACCTGTAAAGCTCTTGTAGCTGCAGAGTATTTACAGTGTTAATGCTGTTGTTTGTTGTTTGTTTCGATTGTAGCTGTAGTGTATTTAGATTGTTTCTGCTGGCAAACGGACAAGGTCTTTCTTTCTCTAAACTGATGTTTTAACTGATATAAGGGCTTGGCTGAGCGGTTATCTAGAGATACGCGCTAACTGCCTTGTATTTAAGGAGTAATTTCCTTGTTAAAGAATGCCATTTTAAACTTAATTCAGTTGCTACTAAACTAACACCTGTAATACTCATTGTGGAGATGCTAGAATATATGCTGTTGAAACTGTATTGTATAGCAAATTAAACGGTATAACCTAGACAGAAGTGTTCTAAAGTAAGCATTGTCTTCCTGTATTATATCTCCATTTAGGAATTCTCCTTTAAGCCCCCACCTGGCTATAACCAATAAGTCCTGCTGTTAGGAGGGTCGCTCTACTGGCTGTGAACATACAGAAGCTCTAGTCCGCAGCCCTGCCATAACTACAATTAACAGGAAAGGTCAATATTTTCCTACAGAAAAGAAAAACTAAAACTCATAAATACCACCTATAAGATAGCGTACTGGGTTTAAAACATGGCAGTAAATCATCTAATCCCTACTGTTTATAGCAACTACACTAGCTCAGACTAGCAGAAATCATAGTCTGCATTTATAATAAAGAAAGGAAAAGTTTCAGGCTTGTTGAAATACATATAAACATAACAGGGGAATTTAATCACTTACTTATTTACTGGCCCTTGGAAAGCTTTGTGCTGGTTTAACCCCGCTCCGCTCACCCTCGCTGCGCTCGGGCTCGCTCCGCGCCCCACCCTGCCCCCTTATTCCACCCGCCCCCAGTACTCCCACATTTATAGACACCTAACCACACCCCCATACCTATTCTTCCCGTACATAGCCACTCCCCCATCATCTCCCTCCGCCTACCTACCTAAACATTTACATCCATCTAAGGCAATTTACCATCACCCTAAGACAATGAATTGTACTCCTCCCACTATTTTAAAGCCAAGACTCAAAACTATACCTTTCATTTTACCGCTATTAATTACACTATATTTTTTAACTAGATATGAAGTTCTAAATTACTCAGGATTCCACTACCCCAAATACCAAACTAGTACCCCCTTAACTTCACTAGGTACTGAATATATCACCCTCTATCTGGCCTCAAATATCACTAAGCCTACTTACCAGTATTTTAACAGTACTAACCAAAAGCACCCTAAATCCAAATATGGTCTAAAACTACTATTTAAACTCATTAAACTATTAGAGTACCTTAGAAAAAATATAACTAAAGACAGCGACATCCAACCCAACCCAGGCCCATCATCAACCCCAAACTCTGAAACCCCACCATCTTTTCCCAGGTCATCCACCTCCCTCCTATTTTATCACCTAAATATAAGAAGCCTAAACAATAAGGTACACAACCTACATGCCCTCTTAGCTACTCACCTCCCTGACATAATATGTCTAACAGAAACCTGGCTTAAACCTTCTACTAAAGATAATGAGATCCTTCGACCTGGTTATAACACATTTAGGGCTGATCGTACTAAGACAAAGGGAGGTGGGATTGCCGTACTTTACAAAAAACACACTCAATGTCACACTAAACCCTACTCAACCACCCAAGACCTCCAATGCTGAAATACTGTCTCTACAACTACAACTCAACAAACAAAAAAGCTTAAATCTAATTGGGATCTACATCCCCCCTAGGAATAACTCTGACACACTGGAGAATACTCTAAATTGGTTAGCTAACAACTGCCCTCAAGAAACTATAGTGTTGGGTGATGTCAATATTGATTGGAACCTATGCCTATCAGATTCCAACCCCACTCATATAAACCTCCATGGAGTCTCTCAGACTATATCCTCATCCACCAGAATAGGTAATTCCAACCAAAAAGAGAGTATCCTTGATTGGATACTCATTAATACTCATCCCCATATGTATACATCTGGAACCATTCCCAATGACCTCAGTGATCACCTCATCACATATATTAGAAAAGACAAAATAGAAATCTCTAAACTGCCCATTTACAGGTCTGTCAGGAATAAGAAAATGTTCGACCTCACAAAATTTCAAATGGAACTTAAATCTTGTAATTGGTCAATGCTAAAGTATCTTCCCCTGGATGATGCTGTAACAAACTTTAACTTCACATTCCTAAGCATACTAGATTCTCATGCTCCTAAAAGATCAATCAGAATTAAAGCACAAATAGTACCTTGGCTAACAAAAGACTCCATATCAAAAATCAAACTCAGAAACAAAGCATGGGACAAAGTCACCCCTAGACCGCATTAAATTCCAACAGCTAAGGAATGAGACTAAAAAGGCCATTACAAATGACAAAAAGGATTACTACTGCCAACTGCAATATAAACATCAAAACAATCCTCAAAAGTTCTGGGTGGGCTTAAATAATCTTCTCCAACCGGGTAAATCCAACACTCCAACCCCAGGAACATTAATTGATAAAAGCCCAGTAGAAGTAGCAAATACATTTAATACTTACTTTACAGAGACTATTCAATCCTTAGCCAACCAACTATCGGCTACCAGGACCTCAATAACAGACCCCATATCTAAGTCACTCATCTCCCTTAACCTCCAACCTGTCTCCACTTCCCTCATCCGATCCTTATTGAAAAAGCTAAAGCCAACTACCCTTTCTGCAGATCTTCTCCCAGCCGAATATCTGCAAAAAGCTGCAGATGTCATAGCATATCCCATCTCAATCCTAATTAATCGGACCATAACCGAGTCCACAATCCCCTCAATATGGAAAATATCCTATGTTATATCACTCCATAAAGGGAGCTCATCCACAGAACTTTCAAACTATAGGTCAATAGCCATATTGTCACCACTTGCCAAAATCATGGAAAAATGTGTACAAAAACAACTTCTACACTATCTTACCCAGAATAATCTACTAGCCAATTCACAACACGGATTCAGACCCCACCATAGCACAACCACTGCCCTCCTCTCTTTTACCGACACTATTAACCATAACCGGAATGATAAAAGAATAACCTCGGCTCTCTTTTTGGACTTGTCTAAAGCCTTCGATATGGTTGACCACGAGCTACTACTCCACACTTTGAAAACCCTGAACTTAGACAACCAAGCCGTAAACTGGTTTTATGCTTACCTGTCTGATAGGCAACAAGCAGTACTCTGGCAGAATAAGCTATCGCGCCTATTATCTAATACCATAGGGGTTCCTCAAGGCTCTATATTAGGACCTCTTCTCTTTTCAGTCTTTATCAATGACCTCTATACAGTCATCCCTGAGGCCTCTTGTATTCAATATGCAGACGACTCTACATTAGTATGTTCTGATACTTCCCCAGTTAATTTGCTATCTACAGCCCAGCACATTTTTACTGCAGTAGAAAATTGGCTATCAGGGCGTCATTTGATCTTGAACCCAAATAAAACCAAACTACTTCTCTTCCATCCAACCCATAAACCCTCTCCCATATCATTTACCATACAATCCAACAATGGGACTATCATCTCCCCAGACACCTATACTAAACTATTAGGAGTTACCATAGACAATAAACTTAAATTCGACATGCACATTAACCATACCATTAAAACAGTAAACAAGAAACTCGGGTCATTGTACAGGATTAAAACTTTCCTAACTCCAATTGCCAAAGTGGCAATTTCCCGCTCACATCTTTTCTCTACCCTTCTCTATGCCTCTCCTGTGCTTACTAAGCTTAACAAATCTGACCTAAACAAACTCTCATCTTGCTATAATCACATTGCCAGATTTGCAACTGGTATGCCCTATAGAACCCACCACTGCACTAACCTAAAAAACCTAGGCTGGATAGAACTACCTAACCTTCTCTAGATGAAAGCTTTTAAAATTCTCAAACAACCTGATAACACTCCTGCACTGAAAAATTTAATTCTTCCCTATTCCAATCTAAACTGTCTTCGCTCATCAAATAGGCAACTTGTCCAAACAATCAAATCCCATAACTCAGGGGGTGACTCTCTGTTTGCCAATGTCATTGGAAAAATATGGAACTCCCTCCCCTGCAACCTTACTCTTACTACCTCCCTGGACCAATTCAAAAAGAAACTAAAACTCCATTTTAAGTCACATTGGCTTTGCCAGTGCTCTAACCCAGATTAGCTCTCCTCACTTAACCTAGATCTCTTTCTCCCCATACTTATCCTAGTTTAACAACTTAACTTTTATCTTCAAAAGACCAAACACAATTTTTCCTTGTCCAGTCTCTAACCATATCTGTAACCCCTAAACCTCTGTTAAAAAGACATCCTAAGGTATGAACCTATAACCTTAAACCAGAACATTGTATAGTACTCAAGCTCAAAGGCTGCCATTGTCCTTTAACCTAACATGCTTTATAATATTTGTATAGGAACCATCGTGTTTTTTTTTTCTGGATAGCTATTCCTAGATTGTTTTTGTTATGATATATACTGTATATCTTTCTCCTTAACTGGACTACTAAATGTAATAATATGTAATATTGAACATGTATGTAACCTTCTGACATTATGGAGCTTTCTCCCCAGGCCTCCGCTGAAAATGGATATGTAACCAGTCGGACGATCCCGGTCAACAAATGTAAAATAAAATAAAAAAAATACTTCTGTTGGCTGTGAACTCATGTCGCCCAGATACGATCATAAAAAAACTGCCTGGAGAACATATGGGTTTGTTTAGCTTCCCATATTTCCATACCCATCTCTCCCTGCAAAGCAGTATTGCTACGACCATTATCAAACTGACATACTAGTACATCTCTGGCCTCATGGTCACATTTCTAAAGGTTACCATCACCTGCTTCATAACACCAGGAGGCTGCTTCTAGGTACCAAAATAAAAATAATAGTGCTGTGGTATCAAAAAGTTCAGTTTAAAACTGGGCACAGATATCAGTTTCTTCTGTATGGATCAGAAGACTGCATTGTTAACAAATATTACAGTTTAAATTGTACTGTCTCTTGATAAAGGTAAGGGTCAGATATATTCAGGCCTCCCTCATCTTAAGGAAGAATACGTTTTTTCTAAAAAAATAAGCTTTGCCATCACCTTAAATAAATTCTTTTATCAAATACTCAATTACTTTCAAAAGCATTTGAATGGAGCATTGCAATAAAGGATTGAAAAACATACATGTTGAGCAATGTTAATACAATTACAAGTGTTATAGTACCCGTTAATACAATTACAGGTGTTATAGTACCCGTTAATACAATTACAAGTGTTATAGTACCCGTTAATACAATTACAAGTGTTATAGTACCCGTTAATACAATTACAAGTGTTATAGTACCCGTTAATACAATTACAAGTGTTATAGTACCCACGTTAATAGAATTACAAGTGTTATAGTACCCGTTAATACAATTACAAGTGTTATAGTACCCGTTAATACAATTACAAGTGTTATAGTACCCGTTAATACAATTACAAGTGTTATAGTACCCGTTAATACAATTACAAGTGTTATAGTACCCGTTAATACAATTACAAGTGTTATAGTACCCGTTAATACAATTACAAGTGTTATAGTACCCGTTAATACAATTACAAGTGTTATAGTACCCGTTAATACAATTACAAGTGTTATAGTACCCGTTAATACAATTACAAGTGTTATAGTACCCGTTAATACAATTACAAGTGTTATAGTACCCGTTAATACAATTACAAGTGTTATAGTACCCGTTAATACAATTACAAGTGTTATAGTACCCGTTAATACAATTACAAGTGTTATAGTACCCGTTAATACAATTACAAGTGTTATAGTACCCGTTAATACAATTACAAGTGTTATAGTACCCGTTAATACAATTACAAGTGTTATAGTACCCGTTAATACAATTACAAGTGTTATAGTACCCGTTAATACAATTACAAGTGTTATAGTACCCGTTAATACAATTACAAGTGTTATAGTACCCGTTAATACAATTACAAGTGTTATAGTACCCGTTAATACAATTACAAGTGTTATAGTACCCGTTAATACAATTACAAGTGTTATAGTACCCGTTAATACAATTACAAGTGTTATAGTACCCGTTAATACAATTACAAGTGTTATAGTACCCGTTAATACAATTACAAGTGTTATAGTACCCGTTAATACAATTACAAGTGTTATAGTACCCGTTAATACAATTACAAGTGTTATAGTACCCGTTAATACAATTACAAGTGTTATAGTACCCGTTAATACAATTACAAGTGTTATAGTACCCGTTAATACAATTACAAGTGTTATAGTACCAAGTTAATACAATTACAAGTGTTATAGTACCCGTTAATACAATTACAAGTGTTATAGTACCCGTTAATACAATTACAAGTGTTATAGTACCCGTTAATACAATTACAAGTGTTATAGTACCCGTTAATACAATTACAAGTGTTATAGTACCCGTTAATACAATTACAAGTGTTATAGTACCCGTTAATACAATTACAAGTGTTATAGTACCCGTTAATACAATTACAAGTGTTATAGTACCCGTTAATACAATTACAAGTGTTATAGTACCCGTTAATACAATTACAAGTGTTATAGTACTCGTTAATACAATTACAAGTGTTATAGTACCCGTTAATACAATTACAAGTGTTATAGTACTCTTAATACAATTACAGGTGTTATAGTACCCGTTAATACAATTACAGGTGTTATAGTACCCGTTAATACAATTACAAGTGTTATAGTACCCGTTAATACAATTACAAGTGTTATAGTACCCGTTAATACAATTACAAGTGTTATAGTACCCGTTAATACAATTACAAGTGTTATAGTACCCGTTAATACAATTACAAGTGTTATAGTACCCGTTAATACAATTACAAGTGTTATAGTACCCGTTAATACAATTACAAGTGTTATAGTACCCGTTAATACAATTACAAGTGTTATAGTACCCGTTAATACAATTACAAGTGTTATAGTACCCGTTAATACAATTACAAGTGTTATAGTACCCGTTAATACAATTACAAGTGTTATAGTACCCGTTAATACAATTACAAGTGTTATAGTACCGTTAATACAATTACAAGTGTTATAGTACCCGTTAATACAATTACAAGTGTTATAGTACCCGTTAATACAATTACAAGTGTTATAGTACCCGTTAATACAATTACAAGTGTTATAGTACCGTTAATACAATTACAAGTGTTATAGTACCCGTTAATACAATTACAAGTGTTATAGTACCCGTTAATACAATTACAAGTGTTATAGTACCCGTTAATACAATTACAAGTGTTATAGTACCCGTTAATACAATTACAAGTGTTATAGTACCCGTTAATACAATTACAAGTGTTATAGTACCCGTTAATACAATTACAAGTGTTATAGTACCCGTTAATACAATTACAAGTGTTATAGTACCCGTTAATACAATTACAAGTGTTATAGTACCCGTTAATACAATTACAAGTGTTATAGTACCCGTTAATACAATTACAAGTGTTATAGTACCCGTTAATACAATTACAAGTGTTATAGTACCCGTTAATACAATTACAAGTGTTATAGTACCCGTTAATACAATTACAAGTGTTATAGTACCCGTTAATACAATTACAGGTGTTATAGTACCCGTTAATACAATTACAGGTGTTATAGTACCCGTTAATACAATTACAAGTGTTATAGTACCCGTTAATACAATTACAAGTGTTATAGTACCCGTTAATACAATTACAAGTGTTATAGTACCCGTTAATACAATTACAAGTGTTATAGTACCCGTTAATACAATTACAAGTGTTATAGTACCCGTTAATACAATTACAAGTGTTATAGTACCCGTTAATACAATTACAAGTGTTATAGTACCCGTTAATACAATTACAAGTGTTATAGTACCCGTTAATACAATTACAGGTGTTATAGTACCCGTTAATACAATTACAAGTGTTATAGTACCCGTTAATACAATTACAAGTGTTATAGTACCCGTTAATACAATTACAAGTGTTATAGTACCGTTAATACAATTACAGGTGTTATAGTACCCGTTAATACAATTACAAGTGTTATAGTACCCGTTAATACAATTACAAGTGTTATAGTACCCGTTAATACAATTACAAGTGTTATAGTACCCGTTAATACAATTACAAGTGTTATAGTACCCGTTAATACAATTACAAGTGTTATAGTACCCGTTAATACAATTACAAGTGTTATAGTACCCGTTAATACAATTACAAGTGTTATAGTACCCGTTAATACAATTACAAGTGTTATAGTACCCGTTAATACAATTACAAGTGTTATAGTACCCGTTAATACAATTACAAGTGTTATAGTACCCGTTAATACAATTACAAGTGTTATAGTACCCGTTAATACAATTACAAGTGTTATAGTACCTGTTAATACAATTACAAGTGTTATAGTACCCGTTAATACAATTACAAGTGTTATAGTACCCGTTAATACAATTACAAGTGTTATAGTACCCGTTAATACAATTACAAGTGTTATAGTACCCGTTAATACAATTACAAGTGTTATAGTACCGTTAATACAATTACAAGTGTTATAGTACCCGTTAATACAATTACAAGTGTTATAGTACCGTTAATACAATTACAAGTGTTATAGTACCCGTTAATACAATTACAGGTGTTATAGTACCCGTTAATACAATTACAAGTGTTATAGTACCCGTTAATACAATTACAAGTGTTATAGTACCCGTTAATACAATTACAAGTGTTATAGTACCCGTTAATACAATTACAAGTGTTATAGTACCCGTTAATACAATTACAGGTGTTATAGTACTCTTAATACAATTACAAGTGTTATAGTACCCGTTAATACAATTACAAGTGTTATAGTACCCGTTAATACAATTACAAGTGTTATAGTACCCGTTAATACAATTACAAGTGTTATAGTACCCGTTAATACAATTACAAGTGTTATAGTACCCGTTAATACAATTACAAGTGTTATAGTACCCGTTAATACAATTACAAGTGTTATAGTACCCGTTAATACAATTACAAGTGTTATAGTACTCTTAATACAATTACAAGTGTTATAGTACCCGTTAATACAATTACAGGTGTTATAGTACCCGTTAATACAATTACAAGTGTTATAGTACCCGTTAATACAATTACAAGTGTTATAGTACCCGTTAATACAATTACAAGTGTTATAGTACCCGTTAATACAATTACAAGTGTTATAGTACCCGTTAATACAATTACAAGTGTTATAGTACTCTTAATACAATTACAAGTGTTATAGTACCCGTTAATACAATTACAAGTGTTATAGTACCCGTTAATACAATTACAAGTGTTATAGTACCCGTTAATACAATTACAAGTGTTATAGTACCCGTTAATACAATTACAAGTGTTATAGTACCCGTTAATACAATTACAGGTGTTATAGTACCCGTTAATACAATTACAAGTGTTATAGTACCCGTTAATACAATTACAAGTGTTATAGTACTCGTTAATACAATTACAAGTGTTATAGTACCCGTTAATACAATTACAAGTGTTATAGTACTCGTTAATACAATTACAAGTGTTATAGTACCCGTTAATACAATTACAAGTGTTATAGTACCCGTTAATACAATTACAAGTGTTATAGTACCCGTTAATACAATTACAAGTGTTATAGTACCCGTTAATACAATTACAAGTGTTATAGTACCCGTTAATACAATTACAGGTGTTATAGTACTCTTAATACAATTACAGGTGTTATAGTACCCGTTAATACAATTACAAGTGTTATAGTACCCGTTAATACAATTACAAGTGTTATAGTACCCGTTAATACAATTACAGGTGTTATAGTACCCGTTAATACAATTACAAGTGTTATAGTACCCGTTAATACAATTACAAGTGTTATAGTACTCTTAATACAATTACAAGTGTTATAGTACTCTTAATACAATTACAAGTGTTATAGTACCCGTTAATACAATTACAAGTGTTATAGTACCCGTTAATACAATTACAAGTGTTATAGTACCCGTTAATACAATTACAAGTGTTATAGTACCCGTTAATACAATTACAAGTGTTATAGTACCCGTTAATACAATTACAGGTGTTATAGTACCCGTTAATACAATTACAAGTGTTATAGTACCCGTTAATACAATTACAAGTGTTATAGTACCCGTTAATACAATTACAGGTGTTATAGTACCCGTTAATACAATTACAAGTGTTATAGTACCCGTTAATACAATTACAGGTGTTATAGTACCCGTTAATACAATTACAAGTGTTATAGTACCCGTTAATACAATTACAGGTGTTATAGTACCCGTTAATACAATTACAAGTGTTATAGTACCCGTTAATACAATTACAGGTGTTATAGTACCCGTTAATACAATTACAGGTGTTATAGTACTCTTAATACAATTACAGGTGTTATAGTACCCAAGTAATACAATTACAAGTGTTATAGTACCCGTTAATACAATTACAGGTGTTATAGTACCCGTTAATACAATTACAGGTGTTATAGTACCCGTTAATACAATTACAAGTGTTATAGTACCCGTTAATACAATTACAAGTGTTATAGTACCCGTTAATACAATTACAGGTGTTATAGTACCCGTTAATACAATTACAAGTGTTATAGTACTCTTAATACAATTATAAGTCTTATAGTACTCGTTAATATAATTACAAGTCTTATAGGTTCATAGGTAGATACTAGGCTATCTGCCCTAGGGCATTTATAAGCCTAGCCAGAGTGTATTTGGCTTCTGCCTCCCTATTAGATTAGCCTACTGTGCCTCTGTAAAGTAGGTCACAGAAGGTACCATTTTAAGATTAGTTTACTGTGCCTCTGTCTAGCAGGGACACAAAAGAGATGCCAGGGGTGAATTTGCGATTTCCTATCCACGCGTCCAGATTTTGCTTGAAGAGGATCAGTGAGGGGCTATGTCTAACATGAATTGGGATTCTATTCCAGAGTGAGGGGAGCCTCTGGGAAATGAATCTGTCCCTCCAGCATGTCCTATTTATTTTTCTGCTGAGGTTTAGGTCCCTGGAGCGTGTAGCTCTAAGGGACTTGGATTTTTTGAGGTGGAGCATGTCCATTAATTCTGGGTTTGACATGGCTTTGTACGTCAGGCATAGATCGCCTCTGAGTAGGCAGTAAGCAACTGAGTAGAGCTGGAGTTTCTTTAGTCGAGCTGCATAGGACATCTCTCTGTAGCCCATGATCCTCTTGGTGAGGTACTTTTGAGGTCTCTCCAGTTGCTGCAGGTGTCGGGTAAGGTACATCCCAAAAGGGGCATTGTATTCAATTATGGGCCTGATGAGTGATGAGTAGAGGGGCACAATGACCTCTCTTGATCTAGATGCGAGACCTTTCGTGATAAGGTGGGCTATATAGAAGGTCTTTCTAACCACTTTGGCAACGTGATTATCAAAGGAGAGATTACTATCTACGTTGGTCCCCAAATCTCTAATTACTTCTTCCGTACTTAATGGATTACCACCTATGTAGTAATTTGTGGGTACCTTGTTTTTCTCAAAGGGGATGACTATGCACTTTTTGGCATTTAGCTTGAGGCCGTGGCTCTGGCACCAAGCATCCATCTCTGTGAGACCCTTTTGGAGGATGCTTGTGTCAGCTGGAGATTCGATTATGGCCCCCAGTTTGCAGTCATCTGCGAACTTTGTCAGCCATAATCCCTCCATGTTAACCTGAACCTCAGGGAAGTATATACCAAACAAGAGAGGTCCCAGAACTGAGCCCTGTGGGATGCCACTTGTAACTGGTTTGGATTCGGACATGGCACCTGCGATTCTGACCATGTGGGTTCTATCTCTGAGCCAGTTTGCAACCCATCTTGTGATATAGGGGTTGATATTTAAGCTGGTAAGCTTATTTATGATGCCCAAGTGGGGTATTGTGTCGAAGGCTTTTGCGAGGTCCAGGTAGGCTGTGTGGACTACCTTGCCTCATCTATGGCTTTGGTAACAGTTCCAAAGAAATCAACTAGGTTTAAGAAGCAAGATCTGCCCTTAACAAAGCTGAATTGGGTAGGGTCCAGTGTCTGGAGGCTCCCAATGTCTTTGTTTATGAGTTCCATGATAATATGCTCCATAGCTTTAAAGACCAGACTAGTCAGGCTTATGGGGCAATAGTTTCCGGGGTCCGTTGTGGCACCACCTTTGTGGAGTGGGACCACTGTAGCTGTACGCCATTCATAGGTTCATACTAGGCTATCTGCTCTAGGGCATTTATAAGCCTAGCCAGAGTGTGTTTGGCTTTTGCCACCCATTTTAAATTAATTTTGCTATGCCCTTTTTCGAGGTTAGTATACTGTGCCTCTGTCTAACAGTGACACAGAAGTCATACCCGGGGTAAACCTACTATCTCCCATCCACTCATCAAGATTCCTCTTGAAGAGAGTCAATGAGGGACTTTGCCTAACCTGGATTGGGATTTTATTCCAGAGTGAAGGGAGCCTCTGGGTTATGAATCTGTCCCTCCAGCATGTCCTATTTATTTCAGTGCTGAGGTTCAAGTCTCTCGAGTGCGTAGCTCGATGGGATTTGGATTTTCTGAGGTGCAACATGTCTATTAATTCTGGGTTGGACATGGCTTTATACGTCAGGCACAGATTGCCTCTGAGCAGGCGGTATGCCACTGAGCAGAGCTGGAGTTTCTTTAACCGGGCAGAATATGGCATCTGTTTGAGCCCTTTGATCCTCTTGGTGAGGTACTTTTGGGGTCTTTCCAGTTGCTGCAAGTGTCTGGTAAGGTACATCCCAAAAGGGGCATTGTACTCAATTATAGGCATGATGAGGGATGAGTAAAGAGGCACGATGACCTCCCCTGATCTAGATGTGAATCCCTTCATGATTAGGTGGGCTATATAAAATGTTTTTCTAACCACTTTGGCCACGTGGTTGTCAAATGAGAGATTGCTATCAACTTGGGTCCCCAGATCCCTAATTACTTCTTCTGTACTTAATGGATTACCACCTATGTGGTAATTTGTGGGCACTGTTTTTGCCAAAGGGATGACTATACACTTTTTGGCGTTTAGCTTGAGGCCATGGTTCTGGCACCAGTTGTCTGTTTCTATGAGGCCCTTTTGTAGGATGCTTGTGTCGGCTGGAGAGTCGATTATGGCGCCCAGTTTGCAGTCATCTGCGAACTTGGTCAGCCGCAGTCCTTCCGTGTTAGCCTGTACCTCCGAGAAATATATACCGAACAAGAGAGGTCCCAGGACTGAGCCTTGTGGGATGGCACTTGTAACTGGTTTGGAGTCTGACATGGCTCCAGCAATTCTAACCATGTGGGTTCTGTCCTTGAGCCAGTTTGCAACCCATCTAGTGACATAGGGGTTTATATTTAAGCTGGTGAGCTTATCTATAATGCCCGAGTGGGGTACTGTATTGAAGGCTTTTGCAAGGTCCAGGTAGGCTGTGTGGACCACCTTCCCCTCGTCAATGGCCTTGGTGACTGTTTCAAAGAAATCAACCAGGTTTAAGAGGCAGGATCTGCCCTTAAAGCCGAACTGGGTAGGATCCAGTGTCTGTAGGTTCCCCAATATCTTTATTTATGAGGTCCATGATGCTCCTTTCCATATCTTTGCAGACCAAGCTAGTCAGGCTTATGGGGCGATAGTTTCCAGGATCCGTTGAGTCACCACCTTTGTGGAGAGAGACCACTGTTGCTGTACGCCACTCTTTGGGTACATATCCTATAGTAAGGCTGAGATTGAACAGTAGTTTTATGTTTGGGTTTAGTTCTTCTTGGAGTTCATGTAGGACACAGCCCGGGACACCGTCTGGTCCCATTGATGCTGTGTTTTTTGCTTTGGAGAGGGCAGCTCTTACCTGAGCATCTGAGATGTCAGGGGGGCAGCACTCTGCTGGGATAAATATTTGCCCTTTTGGTGGGGAAGGGGGGGAGAAGTTTGCGCTGAACCTGTCAGCTAGGATGTTGGCAATGTCTGTGGGTTCGGTGTATTTTTTGCCATTTTGGACTAATTCTGAGCATATCTGGGAATTCCCACCCAGGTTCCTAACATAACTAAAGAAAGCCTTGTGATTATCCTTAGTGTCCTGTGCAATTTTTCTCTCCAAGCTGGCCTTAGACGATTTTATGAGTGCCCGTAGTTTTTTGCTAATACTGATCAGAGATGCCTTCCCTTTTTGGGATTTTGCTCTATCATGTAGTAGCTTTCTCCTTCTATTGTATAGTTTGTTTATGGCAGGGGGCCACCAGACAGGATGCCTAACTTTGGGGGATTGGGTCTTGGTTTTATTTGGAATTGCATGATCCATGCATTCCAGAAGGTGTTCATAGAATGCATTTATAAAGGATTCTGCGGTCTGGGCCATATTTTCCACAGGCCCGGGGGCTTTGAAGGATTCCACCTCGGTTTTGAGGAGTGTGAAATTTGCTTTAGAGTAGTTTTTCACTGTTGTTTTCTGGGCAGGGGCTGGGGTCGGGATGTGAATATCTAGTGAGATTAGTTTATGGTCTGATCTTACCAGTGAGGGATACACTTCAGGTCTGGAGCAGTCCCCATGTTGGTGATGATCAGGTCCAGTATGTTTTCCCCTCTTGTGGGAGTGGCAACAAGTTGTTCCATAGCATTTGAGTTTACAAATTCTAGGAACCTTTGGGCTAGGGTGTTGGAGCTAGAGTAATGCTCCCAGTCTATGTTAGGGTAGTTGAAGTCATACAATATAATGGTGTTTGGAGAGACCTTCATATTTTCCAGTGTTCTCAGGAAGGCTGAGTGGGGTTCCTGGGTTTGGGAGGGTGGTCTGTAGCAGGCTATAAACTGGAAGGCAGTTTTACCCACTGTTAGTTGCACATGGATAGTCTCTGATGCTTTGTGCTGTGCCACCAACCTGGACGAATATTGATACTCCCCCTCCCGTTGTGGTTTGGTCCAAGTTTTGGGGCCGAAAAACATGGTATGAGGTATAACCTGGTAGTGCTGGGGTGCTCTCGGGAGCCTTGAACCAGGTTTCTGTTAATGCACAGCTATCGATGTTCTCCATGCTAAGGAGAGTTTTGAGTGCATGCATCTTGAGGTTTAGACTTCTGGCGTTGAGTAGTATTACTCTTAGTTTTTTATCCTTTGCGATACCTATGGAGGTGGGTTTGTCTTTTGAACCTTGCCTAAAAAAGGCACTATGGGGGTGGCAAGAGCCTTTGCCAATATCTGAAAGCCCAGGGGTGACAGGTGCAATCCGTCCCTAGCAAAGCATCGTGGCTTGTCGAGCATGTCATCCCAAGCAGACAGGCATTGGATCCCCTTTGAATGACACCAATACTTAAGACAATTTTTGAAATTGATCATCTTGTCTTCATATTGTGGCATCATTCTTGGTGAGGGTAAGATGCTACTCAAGGTCAGGGTCATACCGGCCTGGGCTACATGGTCAGAGACCTCCTCTATGTCTCTTTTCATGTAGTCCAGGGAGGTACATCTCAGGTTATTCACACCAGCATGGACAATGACGGAGTCATACTTGTACTTGCTTTGGAGTGACCTGAGTGCTTGCATTATGTGGCGGATCCTGGCACCCGACAGGCAGCTTACAGTGACCTTCTCCTTGTTCAGTCTGGTGAGCGGGCGTCAGTGTGCCGGACAATAGAGTCCCCTATAACAAGTGTATTTGGTGTGTTGTATGGCCTTAAGGGCTGTGACTGTGAGGCACACTGATTTTGTGAGATATGTGATTCGTGGGTATTGTTGAGGGGTGGCTGTCATACCGGCCTGGGCTACATGCTCAGAGAGCTCCTCTATGTCTCTTTTCATGCAGTCCAGGGAGGTACATCTCAGGTCATTCACACCAGCATGGATAATGACTAAGTCATATTTGTACTTGCCTTGGTATGACCTGAGTGCTTGTGTTATGTGGCAGATCCTAGCGCCCGACAGGCAGCTCACCGTGACCTTCTCCTTGTTCAGCCTGGTGAGCATGACATCAGTGTGCCTGACGATAGAGTCACCTATTAGAAGTGTATCAGGTGTGTTGTTTAGCCTTAAGGGCTGTGACTGTTCGGCACACTGGCTTTGTGAGCTATGTGTTGCACGTGTTTTTTTTTTGGGTAGTGGTTGCTTGGGTGTCTGCTTTGGAGGTCTCTGCTGCTTAGGCAGATTTTTATTTAGAGCCTCCGAGTATGTTTTTGTGTGTTTATGTGTTTGGTTTGCTGTCATGGTAGGTCTATGTGAGACTGGAATTGTAGTGAGTGTGGTTTCCTTCTCCTCCTGACTGGTTACGCCAGTACTGAGTTGAGAGAGCTTAGACTCCAGTTTGGCTATATGATTGCATCTCTCACATGTGTTGGAATTTGTTGGGAGGAGGAGAGGGTTGTCTGTGTACATGAGGCAGTTGTAACATTGCCTCAAGATTCCCAGATTCACCAGCTGGACCGGAGAGGAAATTGACAACTGACCTTTGGACATGCTAGAATAGTATTGGGAATTCCTTTATAATTGAAAAAAAGGGCCAATGGGGAACAAAGTACTCAAGGGGAGTTTGTGAGGGTGTAGCGCTTTTAATTTTTTAGTGCTGACTTATATAATTGCTTTAGTGAGCAAGTGCCAGGCTTTAGAGTGGGAATAGGGTGTTTATTCTGAGAACTAGATCAGTTCTAAGGGAACTCTTTGGGTACATTCTTTGGGTACATATCCTGTAGTAAGGCTAAGTTTGAACAGTGACTTAATGTGAGGGTTCAGTTCTTCTTGGAGCTCATGTAAGACACAGCCTGGGACACCATCCGGTCCCATAGAAGCTCTGTTTTTTGCTTTGGAGAGGGCAGCTTTCACCTGTGCATCTGTGATGTCAGGGAGGTTACATTCAGTTGGGATAGGCATTTGCTCCTTTGGGTGGGAAGGGGGGGAGAAGTTTGCGCTGAATCTGTCTGCCAGGATGTTGGCTATGTCTGTAGTTTCGGTATATTTTGTACCGTTATACAACAATTCAGAGCATATCTGGGAGTTTCCGCCCATGTTCCTGACATAACTAAAGAAGGCCTTGTGATTATCTTTAGTGTCTAGGGCAATTTTTCTTTTGAAACTGGCCTTTGATGATTTTATGAGGGATCAAAGTTTCTTGCTAATACTGATCAGAGATGCCTTCCCTTTTTGGGATTTTTCTCTGTCATGTGGTAGCTTCCTCCTTCTGTTGTATAGCTTATTTATGGCCAGGGTCCACAAGACCGGTCTCCTGTTTTTGGAGGAGTGAGTCTTGGTTTTATTTGGGATAGCACAATCCATGCATTCCTGCAGGTGCTCATAGAATGCATTTGTAAAGGATTCTGCGGATTGGGCTGTATTATCCCCTGGCCCAGGGGCTTTGAGGGATTCCACCTCAGTCTTGAGAAGTGCAAAGTTGGCTTTTGAGAAATTCTTTACAGTGATTTCCTTGGCTGGGGGTGGGGACGGGATATGAATGTCCAGGGAAATTTGTTTATGGTCTGATCTTACCAATGAGGGTTTACCTCTGGTGTGGAACATAGAGTCCCCATGTTGGTGATGACCAGGTCCAATATGTTGTTCCCTCTTGTGGGAGTGGTGACCAGTTGTTCCATTGCATTAAGAGTTTATAAATTCAAGGAACCATTGGGCGAGGGTGTTTGAGCTTTAGTAGTTTTCCCAGTCTATGTTTGGGTAGTTGAAGTCACCCAATAACATAGTGTTTGGAGAAACCTTCATATTCTCCAGTGTTCTCAGGAATGCCAAGTGGGGTTCCTGTAATAGGGAGGGTGTTCTGTAGCAGGCTACAAACTGAAAGGCAGTTTTGCCCACTGTTAGTTGCACATGGATGGTTTCCGATGCTTCGTGCAGTGCCACTAACCTGGAGGTGTAGGTATCTTTGATGAATATAGATACTCCCCCTCCTTTTGTGCTTCGGTCCAGGTTTTGGGGCCGAAACGCATGGTATGAGTTATAACCTGGTAGTGCTGGGGTGCTCTCAGGAGCCTTGAACCAGGTTTCTGTTACTGCACAGACATCGATTTTCTCCATACTGAGGAGAGCCTCGACTGCGTGCATCTTGAGGTTTAGACTTCTAGCATTGAGTAGCACTACCTTTAGTTTTTTTTATCCTTGTGTTGTCTATGGAGGTGGGTTTGTCCTTTGAGCCTTGCCTAAAAAAGGCACTATGGAGGTGGCAAGAGCCTTGGCCAGTATACGAAAGCCTAAGGGTGACAGGTGCAAGCCATCCCTAGCGAAGCAACGTGGCATGTCGAGCATGTCATCCCAGGCTGACAGACACTGGATCCCCTTTGAATGACACCAATACTTTAGCCAATTGTTGAAACTGATCATATTTTGTCTTTATACTGTGGCATCATTCTTGGTGAGGGCAAGATGCTACTCAAGGTCAGGGTCATACCAGCCTAGGCTACATGGTCAGAGAGCTCCTCTATGTCTCTTTTCATGTAGTCCAGGGAGGTACATCTCAGGTCATTCACACCAGCATGGACAATGACGGAGTCATACTTGTACTTGCTTTGGAGTGACCTGAGTGCTTGCATTATGTGGCGGATCCTGGCACCCGACAGGCAGCTTACAGTGACCTTCTCCTTGTTCAGTCTGGTGAGCGGGACATCATTGTGCCAGACAATAGAGTCCCCTATAACAAGTGCATTTGGTGTGTTGTATGGCCTTAAGGGCTGTGACTGTGAGGCACACTGATTTTGTGAGATATGTGATTCGTGGGTATTGTTGAGGGGTGGCTGTTGCTTGGATATCTTCTTAGGAGGTCTTTGCTGTTTAGGCAGATTTTTATTTAGAGCCTCTGAATATGTTTTTGTGTGTTTATGTGTTGGGTATGCAGATGCAATAGGTCTGTATGAGACTGGATTTGTGGTGTGGGTGGTTACCTTTTCCTCCTGACTGACTGTGCCAGTCTTGGGTTGAGAGAGAGCTCTGCCTCCAGTTTGGCTGTGTAACTGCATTTCTCACATGTATTAGAGTTTGTTGGAAGGAGGAGAGGGTTGTCTGTGTACATAAGGCAATTGTAACATTGCCTCAAAATTCCCAGATTCACCAGCTGGAATGGAGAGTAACCTTGAAACTGACCCTTGGACATACCAGATTAGTATAGGGAACTGTTTTTTTACTGATCAGATTAGAGAAGGGAACTGATTTTTCACTTGATCAGGAAGGACCAATCGGGAGCCTAATATGTATGAGAAGTCAAGGAGGGTGTAGTGCTTTAGTTAGTGTTTCCTTATAAGAGCTGAGCAAGTGCAGGGCTTTAGAAAGAGAATAGAGTGATTACTTTGAGGGTTTGAACAGTTCTAAGGGAAAAAGTGAAGAGCAGACTTTGTGGAGCCTTGAATAGTTTAAACCTGTTTAGGCGGCGCTGCCCGACGCTGCTCAGTGCGCAAAACTGTGCAAAAAGAGAGTTGTAGGGTTTTAAGAGAGAGAGATCAAGGAGTTTAGAATTGACCCAAAATGGCCAATTAAACTACAGCTTTTAGGTAGTACCACTCCTCCAGGGATAGGCAGGCTGTTCAGTGTTAACCACTCCCACTGGTGAACACAGAGACTTCCCTTTAGCCCAAGCAAGCACTGGTCTTCTAGAAACTTCCAAACAGTTCAGAACAGCAAATCTGTAACTGAACTTTCTTAACTTTCAGAAAGTGGGAAAAAAGCAAGATGTCTTTTTTTTATTTTTGTTGTAGTTTAAAGGTAGCAGAGATACACAAGCAGCAAAATAATCACAACAGTGCAATAAATGACCCCACACTTGAGTGATAGGCCAAAATCAGGTAAAATGCATTTTTTAGAGAAAAAAAAAGCACAGAAAATGCAGTAAACAGGCTCTAGATGTGTTCTAAGTACTGTTACTGTTACAGATATAAACTTTAGCAAGCCAGAAAATGCCAAAAAGTAGGCGGCAAAGCAGTAAAACTTAACAAAAAATCAGAAGACAATACTTAAAATCACAAAAGTGGCTCCTTTTCTTCTCTCAGCGTTTTCTCCCCTTGGTAGGTGCTTCAGCAACAACTAGCAAGCCTGAAAAGATGCCAAAACCATGAGGCAGCCTGGTTTTAAGAGAGAGAGATCAAGGAGTTTAGAATTGACCCAAAATGGCCAGTAAAACTACAGCTTCTAGATAGTAACCACTCCTCCAGGGACAGGCAGGCTGTTCAATGTTAACAACTCCCACTGGTGAACGCAGAGACTTCCCTTTAGGCCAAGCAAGCACTGGCCTTCTAGAAACTTCCAAACAGTTCAGAACAGCAAATCTGTAACTGAACTTTCTTAACTTTCAGAAAGTGGGAAAAAAGCAAGATTTTTTTGTTTCTTTTTCCTTTGTGTTGTAGTTTAAAGGTAGCAGAGATACACAAGCAGCAAAATAATCACAACAGTGAAATAAATGACCCCACACTTGAGTGCTAGGCCAAAATCAGGTAAAATGCAATTTTTAGAGAAAAAAACGATTTTAAATTAAGTGCAGCACAGAAAATGCAGTAAACAGGCTCTAGATGTGTTCCAAGTACTGTTACCGTTACAGATATAAACTTTAGCAAGCCAGAAAATGCCAAAAAGTAGGCGGCAAAGCAGTAAAACTTAACAAAAAATCAGAAAATACTTAAAATCACAAAAGTGGCTCCTTTTTCTTCTCTCAGCATTTTCTCCCCTTGGTAGGTGCTTCAGCAACAACTAGCAAGCCTGAAAAGACGCCAAAACCACGAGGTAGCCGGGTTTTAAGAGAGATAGATCAAGGAGTTTAGAACTGACCCAAAATGGCCAATAAAACTACAGCTTCTAGGTAGTAACCACTCCTCCAGGGACAGGCAGGCTGTTCAGTGTTAACCACTCCCACTGGTGAACACAGAGATTTCCCTTTAGCCCAAGCAAGCACTGGCCTTCTAGAAACTTCCAAACAGTTCAGAACAGCAAATCTGTAACTGAACTTTCTTAATTTTCAGAAAGTGGGAAAAAAGCAAGATTTTTTTGTTTTTTTTTCTTTTTGTTGTAGTTTAAAGGTAGCAGAGATACACAAGCAGCAAAATAATCACAACAGTGCAATAAATGACCCCACACTTGAGTGCTAGGCCAAAATCGGGTGAAATGCAGTTTTTAGAGAAGAAAAGATTTTAAATTAAGTGCAACACAGAAAATGCAGTAAACAGGCTCTAGATGTGTTCCAAGTACTGTTACTGTTACAGATATAAACTTTAGCAAGACAGAAAATGCCAAAAAAGTAGGCGGCAAAGCAGTAAAACTAAAGTATGACTTAAACTAGAAGTTTTAAGTGATATTAAATAGAATGAAAGCACTAAAACAATACAAGTTGGTGGTGCTGCTTTGTCTTGGTGGATCCAGTGGACTTAGTTTATTTGTTCGTTTTTGATCCTCTACACTTATTTTTCCATATTCTGAAGTTAGCTTACACCTAGTTTATAACTTCAGATTATCTCCCTAAATACTTCATCCATAAATTGTCAGGGTCTACTTTACTAGTTTGCCCTCAAGCGTTTGCTAGTGCCCTGTATAGATGCAGACATCTAGAGTTGACATTTTGTCTGTAAAGGAACCCCTGAGATTTCACCTTTACTTATTTGCACACAGGGCAACTAGTTTGCAATAGCAAGCACTGCACCCAGTGTTGCAAACCTGATACTCCTGTCAATACTTTACATTCTCACTGCAACCAGAAGATGGCATAAAGGTTAAAGACAAAGTGGAGGGTTTGATTTTCACATGGGGTAATTGGCTAGGCTTAAAATGCACACAAGAGCAGTTATTCTAGTATGAACCTATGAAATCAATAAAAAAGGGCCTGTTACTATGGATATGAATTTTCTGGATATCTCGAGCTTGGTGGATATGGGCATCCTGTGGCAATGTAGAAATTGCTTTATGTTTACTGACAACATGTTAATTCAAACTGATATTGGTATGTGAGAGATGTATTTACACAATGTCATTGGAGGCAAAGCTCTCACATAAAAGCACTCCTAATGTCAATCAGGTTGTCAGTATTACACATGCTGCACCCATCACACACAGTACAAAGTAGACAGACAAAACCACATATGCTGAGGCACTTAAATGTAACCTTCCTAAATCCCAAAGACCTTCAAGACAAAGTACACATAACAAATACCCTCAGCAACCTGAATGCAATATTTCAAAACAACACCCACATCAACACACACAGCCACACTTCATGGAGCCTCTAATTCTAAGCCCATAAGCCAAGCTACCACACAATCCAAAATTCTGGTAACTGGAGACTCCACTGTGAGACACAATGATGTACCACTTTGGTGTAAATTACCTCAGATGTACCTCCCTTGGGAAAACTGATAGCAGTCTGAACTTTGACCACCACGTTTCCACAGTGGCAAGGAAGGCCTTCTACGTAGCACACCTCATAAGAAAGGGCATAGCATCCAGGTCTAAGGATGTTATAGCCCCACTGTACTTGATCCTCATCAGACCACTAACAGAGTATAAAGCACTTTTTTGTATGTACCTCACCAGACACCTACAGCAGCTGGAGAGACCTCAGAGGTTTCTCACCAAGAAAATACAGGGACTCCAAACCAGGATCTACTTGGACAGGCTAAAAGCCCTGTCACTTTAGTCTATATCTTATAGGCTGCTGACAGGTGACTTGTGCCTGGCCTATATGGCAATCTCTGACCCGACCTTAATGGAAATGCTGCACATCTGCAAGTCACATGACTCAAGAGTCACTCGCTCTAAGGATCTCAACCTAGTCTGTGACATTAACAGCTCATGCTGGAGATTCGCTGTATCCAGGACTGTTTGTAAGCTTCTGAGCCCCCCAAACCTTTCTGTGTTGGAGGGAAGCCTTCTAGCTTATCAGTGGGAGTGGTAAGCACTAGGTAGCCTATCTATCACAAGAGGAGTGGTTTCTGGCCCAGAAATTGTGGTTTATTGAACATTTGGGCATTTCTTTCATCCCTTTCAACTTTCTGGTTTAAAAGCCCACGTTTGCACAGGTTTGCATTTGTTTAAGCTCCTCACAGCGGCATCGAGCTGAGGTAAACTATTACTGGTGCCAGAAAGTCTGCTCTTTATTTTTTCCCTTAGATCTTGCTAGTTCTTTCTCTCTTGCACTTCAAATAGCCTAATCACTTTGCACTTCAACAGGTTTTTGTAGCAATTATTATAGCACACCTAAGAGCCATAAGCACTAGTTGTTCTTCACAGAAATAGCTCCAGTACTTAGTATTTATGACCATCCCTCCTGGCATGATTAAAGGGCATTTCCCTGTGCTCTCTCCTATTGATCTGGTGCACTTGGGCATTCTGAGGCAGTGTAGCAACTGCCTCATGTACACAGACAACCCTCTCCTCTAACCTCCCAACACTCAGACTTGTGAGAGATGCACATGTATATCCAAATTGGAAGCTATGCACTCTCCAGCCAAGACTGGCCTAGCTGGTCAAGAGGAGAAGGTTAACACCTGAACCACACCACATGGAACACATAGCCCTCCAGTGCACCCACTATCAGAGCTCTCACAAAAGAACACAAACCACACACCCACCTTAGCAGAGGCATTCAATAGAAATGTAACCAAAGAGCAGAGACCTCCAAGACAGAAATGCACTTGACCACCACAACACAGCACAAACCACAGGACACACAGCTCACCTCCACAGTGTGCCCCTCAACCTAAGCCCCTAAGGCTAAACACCTTGCCCAATACACTAATCACAGGTGACTCAATAGAGAGGCACACTGATGTCCCACTAACAAGGTTGAATAAGGAGAAGGTAACAGTCAGCTGAGTATCAGGTGCCAGAATCCAACACATAACACATGTATTCAGGTCACTCCACAACAAGTATGACTCTGTCATTGTCCATGTGGGTGTGAATGACCTGAGATGCACCTCCCTGGACTCCATGAAAAGAGACATGGTGGAGCTCCTGGATTATGTGGCCCAGGCAGGTATGACACTTTTTGTCATTTACTTTTCTGAAGTCAGGGCCAACAACAGTGGTGTCTGGATGACTAAATTTGCAGATGACTGCAAATTTGGAGCTGTCATTGAATTGCCCACGGACACAAATATTCTCCAAAAAGCGTTGACACAGACAAACAACTGGTACCAGAGCCATGGATTAAAACTAAATGCTGAGAAATACATAATAGTATCCTTTGAGAAGTCATCCACCCCTGGAAACTATCATACTGACAACATACCCCTTAAGAGTTGAACCGGTAGTCAGGGACTTGGGGAAACACATAGACAGTAATCTATCCTTTGACCATCATGTGTCTGCAGTAGTGAGGAAATCATTCTATGTTGTGCAACTTATAAACAAAAGTATGGCATCTAGGTCCAAGGAAGTCATTGTTCCACTGTATTTAGCATTAATCAGACCTATCATTGAGTACATTGCCCCATTTGGTATGTACCTAACCAGGTGTATCCAACAACTGGAACATCCACAGAGGTTCCTCACTAAAAGAATAAGTAACATGTCCTATACAGACTGCCTCGAGGCCCTATTCCTATATTCTGTGTCCAACAGACTGTTGAGGGAGATCTATGACTGGCATACAAGGTATTGTCAGACCCCGCTCTGATGGACTTCCTGCATATCTGCAAACAGCACCAGAATTACCCATTTCAAAGACTTAAACCTTGCCTGTGATATAAATATGACCTGCTGGAGAGACAAGTATTTTTCCCAGAAACTACCCTGTGTCTGGAACAGGCTCACCATCCATGTGATGAAGAGTTCCTCCCTGACCATTTCAAGTGTAAACTGGAAAACTGGATGGAGAACAGGAAATTCATCCTTGGTTTAACACATATGTCTCTAAGGACAGCCTGTAAATGGTTAATCTCCCAGGCCCCTGCTTGTAAAAGTTTCACCTCTCAAGCCCCTACTTACACTTATCAAGGGTACCAGAACTTGTCAGAGATTTGGGATGCATGGCTAGGCTTAAACGCTTAAAAGGCCCTTGTGGTCATTAGCCTAGTACACACCTATGAACCTAAGTAGTTCATAGAGAAGTGAGCCTATGAGGAGGGAGCGATTTTGCTTTGGTGAGTGTGTCGGAATGATGCTCCAGGTCAGAGAAGTTAGTTGTAAAGTGAAAAATTCTGTTGGATATAGTTTTCATTGTAGTGATATTTTTGTTGGAGGTGATGTGAAACATCAGGAGCATATTCTAGCTGTGCAAATAGTATTAATTTCCGGGTCTATATTAAAATGTCAACAGCTCACAATGTCGACTCTGAAACGTTCAACACCAAAATGTCGAACTATGAAAATAGCGAACGGCCATATAACCGATTTCTTTCCAACAGAAAGAAATTGGTTGGCCAAACAACAACAGCACACATAGGTTCATAGGTTCATAGGTTCATACTAGGCTATCTGCCCAAGGGCATTTATAAGCCTAGCCCATAGTTATGTGGCAAAATCAGCCCAGGGACACTGCAACACAGTTCCACATTTTAATGATTGAGCGCTTTCGTACCAAACTTCTTCAGAATCATAAAAAATCAAAGCTTGTCAGCTAATTAATATACCCTGCCTAAAAATGTCACATGACCATGACCAACCAATGAACATACACATTAAATAAATACAACCCATTAAAATCATTGTTATAAACTTAACCATTAAACATTTGGTGCAACAACAGGTAAACAACCACAATAATAATTTCACATAATATAAACATATTTAAAAACTATATCACATAAGATTTTAACCTAAGAAGACTACCCTATCGAAATATTGTCATTCAATCCAGGGGGGACCATGGCATTGAGCATTAACTGCCAGTGAAGTTCCTTTTTTTTTATTAAGTCAGCCCAAGGTTCCCCCCTAGGATTTTTAAAAAACAATTTAATTACACAAAAACCAAAAAATAATAATCAGAATATTGCCCCAAATGTTTTACTAAAGCATTTTTAATATCCATTTTTTTAATGTCAGAGACATGTTCATAAATTCTATCTTTGAATTTTCTTTGGGTTTGATTCTTGGCTGGGGTGCCTTCTGTGCAGTGTCTGCATGTTCTCCCTGCATTCGTGCAGGTTTCCTCCCACATTTCAAAGGCGTGTCTAGAGTGTTTCTCCTTGGGCCTCCGCTGAAAACTGGCTTTGTTCCAAGTTTGACTCTCCCAGTAAACAAATGTTAAATAAATAAATAAATAAATTTCTGACAGACAGCCACATATACCAAACCCTGGGAGTTACAAGTACAATGAAATCCAGGCCTGATCACTATTTGGTAAACCACAGTTTGTTCCCCCATCAGTATATATTTGCACATGCTACAAAAAAAACACATTTATAGGTCCCAGATTTTTTCATTCTGACTAGAGGCCCATTATAATCTTGACCATGCTCCAAATAATTTCTAATGGTTCATCCCCTTCTATATACAATATCAGGGGGAAACCCAATTTTTTAGTAACCAAATGGTGATCAGGCCTGGATTTCATTGTACTTGTAACTCCAGGGTTTGGTGTATGTGGCTGTCTGTCAGAAATGCAGCAGTTTTTATGTGGGGGAAACCCAAAGAAAATTCAAAGATAGAATTTATGAACATGTGTCTGACATTAAAAAATGGATATTGGAAATGCTTTAGTAAAACATTTGGGGCAATATTCTGATCATTATTTTTTGTTTTTTGTAATTGAATTGGTTGTTAAAAATCCTAGGGGGGACGTTGGGCTGACTTAATAGAAGAAAAGGAATTTTGTTGGCAGTTAAAGCTCAATGTCATGCTCCCCCTGGATTGAATGACAATATTTTGATAGGTAGTGGACTTAGGTTAAAATCTTACGTGATATACTTTCTGAACCAAATGTTTAATGGTTAAGTTTATAACAATGATTTTAATGGGTTGTATTTATTTAATGTGTATGTTCATTGGTTGGTCATGGTCATATGACATTTTTAGGCAGGGTATATTAATTAGCTGACAAGCTTTGATTTTTTGTGATTCTGAAGAAGTTTGATATGAAAGTGCTCAATCATTAAAATGTGGAATTGTGTTGCACCATCCCTGGGCTGATTTTGTTATTTTGTAGCTACATTTGCGTTGGTGTGTTGGTTCTTGGCACCTTACTTTTTAGCTCCTTTGGCATTCTTCTAAAATACTCGACCCCTTACATGCTGTGCCAGTTGGCTGCAGCCTCTTGGTCTCTAGCTTTGACCTCCTCATTCAGACTTCCCTTCTCCTAAATCACTCCTTCCACATACTTGAAGCTGTTAACTTGTTCCACTATTTTCGCCTCTATCTCAATTTTCAGATTCTTCTGGTTTCCCCCATCTGCAGCCATCCAACTGTTTTATCTGTACTCAGTGTCATTCCATGTGCCTTCAGTTTTGCCTTCCATTCCTCTATCCTTTGCTGAAGTTCTTGCTCAAAGTCTGCCTGTAAAGCCACATTGTCTGCATGCAACAACTTTGTTGATCTGTGCCCTGCAACCTGTTTGCTAATGTAGTCCATCACCACTATTAAAAGCAGTGGCGCAGGGATGAACCCTGATGCACACCCACTCCCAATGGAAACCCCTCTATGAAACCAAACACTGTTTGTACTTGAGGCATTGGATCTTTGTACACAGTGTACACTAATTTTACCAATGTTTATGGGACTTTGAACGGTTGCAGGACTGCCCAAATCACTTTTCTTGGTAACTTGTCATATGCTTTCTGCACGTCTAGGAATGTCCAGCTGAACTCTTTCCTCATCTCTAGCTTCTTCTCAACTCTTAGTCTCACTGCAAACATCCAGTTGTTTGCACTGCATCCTGATCTGAATCTGAGCTGCTCATGTCCCATCTTAATTTCTACTGCTCTGCAAATCCATTTATCAATCACCCTCTCCAGAACTTTCATGCAGTGTAATAGGAATTTGCTACCTCTGTAGTGCCCACAGTTGTGAATGTCCCCTTTAGTCTTGAACACTGGCACTGGTATGCTTATTCTCCACTCACCTGGGATACATATTTCTCTCAATACTGCTTTTAGTATCCTCAGGAGCCATTTCTCCCCTGTATCACCCAACATCTTTATCATATCTGCTGTGACCTCATCTGAGCCTGCTGCTTTCCCTCACTTCATTTTCCTTAGTGCTGTTTCTTCGGTGGTGTGCTCCTCCTCTTCTTTCATTGTAGGCTGTATCTGGGGCAGAACAGATTCTGTGGGATTTTCCTTATTCAGAAACTCCTGGTAATACTCCTTCCATCTGCCTCTGATGTCCTGTGGACTGGTAAGCAGGTTGTTGCTGGCAACATTTATGAAAGATATCTGTTATTCATCTTTCTGGCTTTGCATTGCAACCTGATGTAGCTTCTTTGTGCCATCCACTGAGTCTCTTTCTGGAAGCTGATAGAGTTCCTCTTATGTTTTGTTCTTTGCTATAGCAACTCTTCTCTTTGCCTCTTTGACTTCCTGGACTTCTACATTCCACCACCAGCTTTCCTTATATTTTTATTTCCGTACCTGGCTCAGCCACATATCTGTTCTGTACCCCTCACACGTGCTATTTTGAGGTGCTGCCAGTCTTCGTCTTCAACTCCGCTTATTTCCCCTTCTTGGGGTGCTAGATCACAGAGTAATTCCTTGAACTGTTGTGCTTTCTCTCTGGTCAACTGTCAGGTCTTTAGCCTAGTCTCTGTTGACCTTAGAGCCTTCTCTGACCATGGCTTGCAGCTGACTGTGACAACCATTAGTTTATGTCGTGGGCCAACTGTTTCACTAAGGATGACTTTGCAATCACTGATTCTACCCCACTGCCCTTTCCTTACCAGGAAGAAGTGAGTCTACCTGAGTTGTATTTTCGCCTTTGTTGTATAGGATCTTGTGACTGTCTCTCCTGCTTAACCATGTGTTTGCAAGCATCAAGCTATTTACCAGACAGAAGTCTAGAATGGCCTCTCCATCTTTATTCCTGTTTCCTCACCCATGTAGATCCTGGCAGCCTTCATACCCCATTCTGTCTGTCCTATTATGTGCATTCAGTTTACCCATTCTCAACACCATTTTATGTTTTCCTGCGTTATGTCATGTGTCCTGAATCTGCTGTCTAAATGCACTCTGTTCCTCACTATCACAACCCTGCTGTGGGGCATAGGTGGAGATTATGAAAAATGCCTTATCCTTACAATGGATTCGGATTGCAATGAGCCTTTCACTAATTCTAATGACATCCCTCACTGTCTTCTGAAGCCTGTCCCTCATCACAAGTCCCAGACCATTTCCTAGCCTGTCATCCTCCTGAGGAGTAGACTCTGGATCCCAAGCCAAATGCCTTTGCTGTACTGCCCTTCCATTATGGCTGCTGGATACGTAGGATGTCCAAGTTCGTCCTTATCATCATATCATCCACTTTCAACCTCCTTACTGTTAGTGAAAAAAAAAGGGTGGCGTCAAAGAGGCAGCATCTGCTTCAGATCTCATCAGGACAATGCTTCTTTTGTCTTCTTTCTTACCAGAAACTTCAAGAAAAGCAGTTAAAGAGGAAAGAAACATGGTTAGATTAAGTTACAGTGCTGAGAATCTGTTACAAATTGGATCTGCATTCTTGTTATGCTGTGGGTTTGATCAGCTGAGCTCAAACATACTACAAGAACTACTACAGCTACGGATTTGGCTGTAACATGGAGATGAATGCAAACTTCGAGCAGAATGCACGTTCATGGCAACTGGTAGTTCAAAAAAAGGAAAATATGTACCAGATTGAGGAAAAGAGGCACCAGAGCAGGACTTTCAGTCAGATTGAAGGTAAACCCTCACCGCCCTCCATACTACTAGCCAATGTACACTCACTTGAAAAGAAGATGAATCACTTAAGACTGGAACTCTCATTACAAAACAATGTGAGAAACATCAATTTATTTGTGTTTACTGAAATGTGGTTAAACCAAAATATCAGTGATAGCACAGTAAATGTAGAGGGCATGACTTTATTCAAAGCAGACAGAATTCAGCCAGTATGTGGCAAGTCTAGAGGAGGGGGAGTGTGTATACAGGTTCATAGGTTCATACTAGGTTATCTGCCCTGGGGCAATTATAAGCCTAGCCCAATTCTGCATGGCTTACGCCACCCCTTGATTTGAGTATACTGTGCCCTTTTTTAAGGTTTAGTTTACTGTGCCTCTGTCTAATAGTGACACGGGAGTAATCCCTGGGACAAACCTACGATCCCCCATCCACCTATCGAGATTCTTCTTGAAGAGATTCAGTGAGGTGCTCTGCCTCACATGAACTGGAATTCTATTCCAGAGCGAAGGGAGCCTCTGGGTTATGAACCTGTCCCTCCAGCAAGTTCTATTTATTTCTGTGCTGAGGTTCAAGTCTCTCGAGCGTGTGGCTCTAAGGGATTTAGATATACTGAGGTGGAGCATGTCCATTAATTCTGGATTTGACATAGCTTTGTATGTCAGGCATAGATCGCCTCGAAGTAGGCGGTATGCAACTGAGTAGAGCTGGAGTTTTTAACTGAGCAGCATATGGCATCTGTTTGAGACCCTTGATCCTCTTGGTGAGATACTTTTGGGGTCTTTCTAATTGCTGCAGGTTTCGGGTAAGGTACATCCCAAAAGGGGCATTGTATTCTATGATGGGCCTGATGAGGGATGAATAAAGGGCACGATTACCTCTCTTGATCTAGATGTGAAACCCTTCGTGATGAGGTTGGCTATGTAGAAGGTCTTTCTAACCACTTTGGCAATGTGGTTTTCAAAGGAGAGATTGCTATCAACTTGGGTCCCCAGGTCCCTAATAACTTTCTCTGTACTTAATGGGTTTCCGCCTATGTGGTAATTTGTGGGCACATTGTTTTTGCCAAAGGGTATGACTATACATTTTTTGGCATTTAGCTTTAAACCATGGCACTGACACCAGTTATCTGTCTCTGTGAGACCTTTTTGAAGGATGTTTGTGTCAGCTGGAGAGTCGATTATGGCGCCCAGTTTGCAGTCATCTGCGAACTTGGTGAGCCATAGTCCTCCCACGTTTGCCTGTACCTCGGAAAAGTATATACCAAACAAGAGTGGTCCCAGGACAGAACCCTGTGGGATGCCACTTGTGACCGGTTTCGAGTCTGACATGGCTCCAGCAACTCTCACTCTGTGGGTTCTGTCTTTGAGCCAGTTTGCGACCCATCTTGTGACATAGGGGTTTATATTTAAGCTGGATAGCTTATCTATGATGCCCAAGTGGGGTATTGTGTCAAATGCCTTTGCAAGGTCCAGATAGGCTGTGTGGACTACCTTCCCTTCATCTATGAATTTGGTGATTGTTTCGAAGAAGTCAACCAGGTTCAAAAGGCAGGATCTGCCCTTGACAAAGCCGAACTGGGTAGGATCTAGTGTCAGTAGGTCCCCAATGTCTTTGTTTATGAGCTCCATGATGATCCTCTCCATAGCCTTGCAGACTAAGCTAGTCAGGCTTATGGGGCGATAGTTTCCAGGGTCCGTAGAGGCTCCACCTTTGTGGAGTGGGACCACTGTTGCTGTACGCCATTCTGTGGGAACATATCCTGTAGTGAGGCTGAGATTGTATAGCTGTTTTATTCGAGGGATTAGTTCCTCTTGGAGTTCATGTAGGACACAACCTGGGATGCCATCTGGTCCCATGGAAGTAGTGTTTTTTGCTTTAGAGAGGGCAGCCTTCACCTGAGCATCAGAGATGTTTGGGAGGCAGCCCTCTGCCGGGATAGATACTTGCTCTTTTGGGGGGAGGGGGTGGAGAAGTTTGCACTAAACCTGTCTGCCAGGATATTGGTGATGTCTGTGGGTTCAGTGTATTTTTTGTCATTTAGAATCAACTCAGAACAAGTCTGGGAGTTGCATCCCAGGTTCCTAACATAACTGAAAAAAGCCTTATGATTGTCTTTGGTGTCCTGTGCAATTTTTCTCTCGAAGCTGGCCTTGGAGGATTTTATGAGGGATCGTAATTTTTTGCTAGTACTGATCAGAGATGCCTTCCCTATTAGGGATTTTGCTCTATCATGTAGTAGCTTCCTCCTTCTGTTGTACAGTTTATTTATGGCAGGGTCCACCAGACTGGACGCCTGCCTTTGGATGATTGGGTCTTGGTTTTGTTTGAGATAGCATGATCCATGCATTCCTGGAGATGTCCGTAGAATGCGTTTATATAGGATTCTGCAGTTTGGGCCGTAGTTTCCACTGGCCCTGGGGCCTTGAAGGATTCCACTTCGGTTTTGAGAAGTGAGAAGTTCGCTTTTGAGAAGTTTTCACTGTGGTTTTCTGGGCTGGGGGTGGGGTTGGGATGTGGACATCCAGTGAAATTAATTTATGGTCTGATCTTACCAATGAGGGATATACTTCTGGTGTGGAGCATAGAGTCCTCATGTTGGTAATGAATGATCAGGTCTAGTATGTTGTCCCCTCTTGTGGGAGTGGTGACTAGTTGTTCCATAGCATTTGAGTTTCTAATTTCCAGGAACCTTTGGGCTAAGGTGCTGGGGCTTGAGTAGTGCTCCCAGTCAATGTTTGGGTAGTTGAAGTCGCCCAATATAATTGTGTTCGGAGAGATCTTCATGTTCTCCAATGTTTTCAGGAAAGCCGAGTGGGATTCCTGACTTTGAGAGGGTGGTCTGTAGGATGCTATAAACTGAAAAGCAGTCTTGCCCACTGTTAGTTGCACATGGATGGTCTCCAATACTTCGTGCAATGCCACTAACCTGGAGGTGTGGATATCCTTGATAAATATGGAAACTCCCCCTCCTTTTGTGGTTCGGTCTGGGTTTTGGGGCCGAAAAGCATGATATGAGGTATAGCCTGGTAGTGCTGGGGTGCTCTCTTGAGCCTTGAACCAGGTTTCTGTCACTGCACAGATATCGGTGTTTTCCATACTGAGGAGAGCTTCTAGTGCGTGCATCTTGAGGTTAAGACTTCTGGCGTTAAGCAGCATTACCCTTAGTTTCTTGTTCCTTGTGCTGTCTATGGGGGTGGGTTTGACTTTTGAGCCTTGCCTAAAAAATGCACTATGGGGGTGGCAAGAGCCTTTGACAGTATCCAAAAGCCCAGTGGTGACAGGTGCAAGCCATCCCTAGCGAAGCAACGTGGCTTGTCGAGCATGTCATCCCAGGCTGACAGACACTGGATCCCCTTTGAATGACACCAAAATTTTAGCCAATTGTTAAAATCGATCATTTTGTCTTTGTACTGTGGCATCATTCTAGGTGAGGGTAAGATGCTGCTCAAGGTCAGGGTCATACCAGCCTGGGCTACATGATCAGAGAGCTCTTCTATGTCTCTTTTCATGTAGTCCAGGGAGGTACGTCTCAGGTCATTCACACCAGCATGTACAATGACTGAGTCATATTTGTATTTGCTTTGGAGTGACCTGAGTGCTTGCGTTATGTGGTGGATCCTAGCACCCGACAGGCAGCTCACCGTGACCTTCTCTTTATTCAGCCTGGTGAGCAGGACGTCAGTGTGTCTGACAATAGAGTCACCTATTACAAGAGTATCAGGTGTGTTATTCAGCCTTAAGGGCTGTGGCTGCTTGGCACACTGACTTTGTGGGATATATGTTAATAACAACTGATGCAGCAACTGTGTAGTGACCACCACCTTCTGCTCAGAAAGCATTGAAATTCTGTCACTAAAATGCAGGCCCATCTACCTCCCAAGAGAGTTCAATGGAATATGCATCACAGCAGTCTACATCCCACCTGATGTAAATATCAATGACGCTCTGTCCACCTTATATCAATCTATAAGTGGCCTGTAAAACAGAAATCCAGAGCATGCAGTAGTAATTGCAGGAGACTTCAATCAGGCTAACCTAAAGACTATATTACCCCACTACCACCAATATGTAAACTTTGTCACAAAGGGGTAAATGTACTGGATAAGGTATACACTAACATCAAAGATGCATATAAAGCAAAACCTTATCCACATCTAGGGAGCTCTGACTACCTAGCCATCATGCTGGTACCATACTGAAAACCAGTACACCAGCTAGAAAGCTAATAAGGCTCTGGCCTGAGGGAGCAATCTCAGCTCTACAAGACTGCTTTGACTGCACAGACTGGTCTGTGTTTAGAGAGGCTGCTGTGACAAACAACTATACTGACTTGGACACATACACTGAGTCGGTCACAGCTTACATTTCTAAGTGTGTGGAGGATGTAACAAACACCAAACTCATCACCATATGAGCAAATCAAAAACCTTTGCTAACTAGTGAGGTGTATGAGCTCCTGAAAGTAAGAAATGCAGCTGTCAAATCCCAAGACATGGAAGCTTTAAGTGTGGCCAGAACCAAACTAAACAAAGGTATCAAAGACGTGAAAAGATCCTATGGCAGAAAAGTCCAAAGCCACTTCAGGGACCAGGAGGACACCAGGCAACTATGGAAAGGAATTCAAACCATCACCAACTACAAGCCTACATCAGCTTCATGTGATGATAGCATCGAGTTTCTGAACCAGCTGAACAAATTCTTCAGTAGGTTTGATGCTGACAACAAAACAACAGCATGCAGAACCCTCAAGATAAGGATGCAGCGGTGCTGAGCTTCAATACAATCAATGCCACCAGAACCTTAAAATGTGTCAACCTGAGGAAAGCAGCTGGCCCTGACAACATAATGGGCAGAGTCCTAAGGGAATGTGTGATGGAACTGGCTTCAGTACTCACTGACATCTTCAACACCTCACTCCATCTAGCCAGTGTTCCAAAATGCTTCAAGGGGATGACTATCATTCCTCTGCCCAAGAAACCACAACTTTGAACAACTACCGACCATAGGTTCATAGGTAAGTACTAGGCTATCGGCGTAAGCCTAGCCAACAAGGTTCCCTGGCTTATGCCACCCAGGAAAGTTATTTTCCTGTGCCACTGTCGAACAGAGACACCGAAGTGATCCCCAGGGTGTATTTCCTATTTCCCATTCACTCATCAAGATTTTTCTAGAAGAATACTAATGAAGAACTTTGCTTGACATAGATGGGTAGCCTGTCCCAGAGTATGGGAAATCTCTGGGACAGGAATCTATCCCTCCAGCATGTCCTGTTTATTGTGGTGACAAGGTTTAGGTCCCTAGAGCATGTAGCTCGGAGGGATTGGGATTTCTTTAGGTGTAGCATGTCCAACACCTCTGGGTTTGACATAGCTTTATATGTTAGACAGAGATCACCTCGGAGTAGGTGATATGCTACAGAGTAAAGCTGGAGTTTTTTGAGGTGGTCAGTGTTGGGCATTTGTCTGAGGCCAGTAATCCTCTTTGTGAGGTACTTCTGTGGCCTTTCCAGCTGCTGTAGATGTCTTGTGAGGTACATTCCAAAAGGGGTGTTGTAGTCTATAATGGGTCTAATGAGTGTCGAGTAGAGGGGAACAATGGCCTCTTTTTTCCTGGATGAGAACCTTTTTATGATGAGGTGTGGCACGCAGAAGGACTTCCTGACTACTGTGGCAATGTGACTATCAAAAGAGAGACTACTGTCCACCTGGGTCCCAAGGTCTCTTATCACACATTTGGTGTTAAGTAGATTGCTGCCTATGTGGTAGTTCATGGGTACAGAGTTTTTACCAAAGGGGATGACACTGCACTTTTTGGCATTGAGCTTGAGGCCATGGCTCTGACACCAGGCATCTGTCTCAGCGATGCCCTTCTGTAGGATGTCCACATCATTTGTGGACTTGACTCTGGCTCCTAGTTTGCAGTCATCTGTGAACTTCATTAGCCAGAGGCCTTCTGTGTTAGCCTGTACTTCAGAGAAGTAGATACCAAACAGGAGAGGTCCCAGGATGGAACCCTGTTGTACCCCACTTGTCACTGCTTTAAGGTCAGATTTGGAGTCTGCAACTTTTATAGTTTGGGTTCTGTCAGTGAGCCAGTTAGCAACCCATCTTGTGACGTAGGGATTTATATCTAGTTTAGTGAGTTTAGCTATAATTCCAGAATGAGGATGGTGTCAAAAGCCTTGGCGAGGTCAAGATAGGCTGTGTGAACCACCTTACCCTCATCTACAGCTTTGGTGACTGCCTCAAAGAAGTCGATCAGGTTCAGGAGGCATGATCTGCCTTTCACAAACCCAAACTGGGTGGGATCCAGAGTATGGCGGTTACCAATGTCTTTGTTTATGAGTTCCATGATGATATGTTCCATGATGATATGTTCCATGGCCTTACAGACCAGGCTCGTCAGGCTAATAGGTCGATAGTTCCCGGGATCAGTGGTGGCTCCCCCTTTGTGGAGTGGGATAACTGTTGCTGTGCGCCATTCAGTGAGCACAAAGCCTGATGCGAGGCTATTATTGAACATAGTGCTTAAGTGGAGAGCCAGTTTGTTCTGATGTTTGTGTAAAACGGAGCCTGGGATGTTGTCCAGTCCCATGGATGCTGTGTTTTTGGCTTTAGAGAGTGCAGCTTTTACCTGCATAGTTGTGATTACAGGGACTCTGCATTCTTCCTGTATAGATATAGGGGGTGAGGGGGGGTAAAGTCAGCACTGAACCTATCTGCCAGGATGTTGGCAATATCAGTTGGTTTTTTAATTTTCGTGCCATTGTGCTGTAACTCAGAGCAGATCTGGGTGTTGCCATCGAGATTCTTGACATAGCTATAGAATGCTTTGTGGTTGTCCTTAGAATCAGTGGAGATTTTCATAACTAGCTTTGGAGGATCTTATAAGGGATCTCAGCTTCTTACTGAGGCTGACCAGGGTGCTCCTCCACTCATGGGATTTTACTCTCTTGCAACAGTTTCTTCCTTCTGTTGTACAGTTTGTTTATGGCAGGGAACCATCAGATTGGCTTCCTTTTTTGGAGGATAGCATCTTGGTTCTGTTTGGGATAGCACGATCCATGCACTCATGTAAGTGCTTATAGAGTGCATTTGTGTAGGATTCAGCAGTTGTAACTGTATTGTCCATCTGCATGGGTGTCATGAAGTTCACCACTTCTGTCTTAAGAAGCATGAAGTTGGCTTTGGAGAAATGTTTTACTGTGGTTTCCTTAATGGGGATGGGGGCGGGATGTGGGTATCAAGGGTGATTAGCTTATGGTCGTATCGGACCAACGAGGAGTTGATTTCAGGTGTGGAACACCGGTCACTCATGTTGGTAATAACTAGGTCTAGGATATTGTTGTCCCTGGTGGGGGTGTGGATAAGTTGATCCAGGGCATTGGAGTTTATGAATTCCAGAAAGCGTTGAGCTAAGGAGTTGGTACATGAGTAGTTTTCCCAGTTAATGGTGGGGTAGTTAAAGTCGCCCATTATTAGGGTGTTTGGTTGAACCCTAATATTTTCCAGTACATCAAGAAAAGAGGAGTGGGAATCCTGGGGCATGGTGGGGGATCTGTAGCAAGCTACAATTTGGATTGCAGTTTTGCCCAGCGTTAGTTGCACTTGGATAACCTCGGATGCATTATGCTGAGCAACTAGCCTAGAGGTGTGGATATCCTTAATGGATATGGACACCTCCACCTTTGGTGTTTCGGTCCAGGTTGCATGGCCGAAATGTGTGGTATGAGTTATAGCCTAGTAGTGCAGGGGTGCTCTCTAGAGCCTTGAACCAGGTCTCAGTCACTGCACAGATATCGATGTTCTCCATTTTAAGGAGTGCCTCCGGTGAGTGCATTTTGAGATTTAGACTTCTAGCATTGAGTAGCGTTACCCTCAGTTTTTGCTTGCCTGTTCCTGTTACGGTGGTGAATTTATTTGAATCTTGCCTAAAAAAGGCACTATAGGGGCAGCAAGAACCGTAGCCAGTATCTGGAATCCCAGGGGCGACAGGTGCAGGCCATCTGTGGCAAAGCATCGTGGTGTGTCGACCATGTCATCCCAAGCAGACAGATACTGGATCCCGTTAGAATGACACCACAAGCTTAGCCAATTGTTGAAGTCAATCATGTTATGACCTTGTACTGCGGTATCCTTCTGGGTGATGGCAGAATGCTACTCGGGCTAGGGTCATACCTGCATGGGCTGCAGGATCGGAGAGCTCTTCCATGTCTCTTTTCATGTAGTCCAGGAAGGTACGTCTCAGGTCATTCACACCAACATGGACAATGACAGAGTCATATTTGTACTTGTTGTGGAGTGACCTGAGGGCGTGGGTTATGTGGCGGATCCTGGCACCCGACAGGCAGCTGACAGTACCGTCTCCTTGTTTAGCCTGGTGAGTGGGACATCAGTGTGCCTGACTATAGAGTCACCTATGACTAGCGTGTTGGGTACATTGTACCCAGCTGCTTTAACCTCAATGGTAATCAAGTGCCTGGTGAGGCTGGTCAAAGATCATATAGCCTCAGTCTCACCTGTGGCGCTGGACACACTGCAGTTCACATACAGGACAAACCACAGTACTAGGGATGCCATCTCACTAGCTCTCCATGAAACACTGAACCACTTAGAAGGCAAAAACTGCTATGCAACACTGCTATTCATCAATTTCAGTTCTGCCTTCAACACTGTCATCCCTCAGAATCTGATATCGAATTTACTTCAACTGGGCATAGACTCTTATTTATGCAACTGGATTCACAGCTTCCTTACTGAAAGGCCTCAAAAGGTTCATGTGGGAGACAACAGCTCCGGAAGTATCATTCTGAACACAAAAGTACCACAGGGGTGTGTCTAAAGCCCTCTCCTTTTCACTCTGCTGACACATGACTGCATGGTCAGACGTAAGACGAATAGGATCATTAAATCTGTAGACAACACCACTGATATAGGCCTGGTCAAAGACGGAGACGAGGAGCTCTACAGGAACGAGTTTGATCAACTACTGGTTTGGTGTGACAACAATCTAGCACTGAATGTCAGCAAGACAAAGGAGTTCATAGGTTCATAGGTGTGTACTAGGCTAATGGCCCTGGGGTCTTTAAAGCCTAGCCATAGGATTACCCTGGCATAGTGCCACTCAAACTTAGTTCACAGTGCTTCTGTCAAGTAGAGCCACTGGAGTTATCTCCGGGGTGAATTTTCTGTTTCCCATCCACTCATCAAGATTTCTCTTAAAGGGGGTCAGCGAGGTGCTCTGCTTGACATGTATGGGAAGGTTATGAACCTGCCTCTCCAGCAAGTATAGGTTCGAATCAAAACCTAGACCTTGCGTCTGCAAGTTAAACACCTTAACCATTATGCCATACCTAAAGTTGATTTCAGAAGATCTCAAGTCCCACACAAACCTCTAGTGATGAAAGGGATGACAGTGGAAAGGGTCAAGAGTACAAAGTTCTTGGGTGTTCATATCACGGAGAACTTATCCTGGCCAGCCCATGTATCCAGCACAGTCAAAAAAGCACAGCAACACTTGCACTTTCTAAGGAATCTTAGGAAGGCAAAATTACCAAGCTCCATACTTCAAACCTTTTATAGGGGCACCATTGAAAGTGTTCTGACTAACAGCATTACAGTCTAGTATGGTGAGCTGTAATAATCAGGATTGGAAGGCTCTCAAGAGAGTTGAAAGGTTGGCAGAATCACTGGCAACTCCCTTACACCTCTGGAAGATTTACACAAATGCTGGTGCATCGACAGGGCCAAAAAAATTTCCACCGATCTAATGCATCCTGCCAGTGGTCTGTACACTTGCCTGTCCTCAGGCAGAAGATACAGAAGCCTGCATTGTAAGACAACCAGATTAAATAACAGTTTCTTTCTGCTCTCCATTAGACTGTTGAACTCTTCGGAAAAACGATCCATGAATCTGTCGAAACACTCAACCAATTCTGTTACATTACTAGCCAATCAAATGGCTTATTATATGGATAGGCAATAACCAAGTGCAGACTATGGTAACTCACCTACCACACTGAAGGACTGTGAAGTGTAATATACAAACTGTGCAATAATTCAGTCTAATCATAGGTATACTGGTATTATTTTGATTTTACTTTGACAATATTACCTTCATATTGTCCCTTGTCTTCCTTGTCTCCTGTTCTGGGATAGGTGTTCATAGGTTCATAGGTAGGTACTAGGCTATTGGCCCTAGGGCCTATATAAGCCTAGCCAAAAAGGTACCCTGGCTTTCGCTACCAAAGAAAATTATTTTCCTGTTCCCCTGTCGAGCAGAGCCACAGAAGTGATCCTCGGGGTGAATTTCCTATTTTCCATCCAATCATCAAGATTTTTCTTGAAGAGTGCTAATGAGGAGCTTTGTTTGATATCGATAGGTAGCTTGTTCCAGAGTATGGGAAGTCTCTGGAACAAGAATCTATCCCTCCAGCATGTTCTGTTTAGGTCCCTAGAGCGTGTAGCTTGGATGGATTAGGATTTCTTTAAGTGGAGCATTTCCAACAGCTCTAGGTTTGACATAGCTTTGTATGTTAGGCAGACATCGCCTCGGAGTAGGCGATATGCGACGGAGTAAAGCTGGAGTTTTTTGAGACTGCCTGCATAGTGCATCTGTTTGAGGCCAGTAATCCTCTTTGTGAGGTATTTCTGCGGCCTTTCCAGTTGCTGTAGATGTCTTGTGAGGTACATACCAAAAGGGGCATTGTACTCAATAATGGGTCTAATGAGTGATGAGTAGAGGGGAACAATTACCTCTTTTTTTCCTGGATGAGAAACCTTTTGTGATGAGGTGTGCCATGTAGAAGGATTTCCTGACTACTGTGGCGATGTGATTATCAAAGGAGAGACTACTGTCCACCTGTGTCCCAAGGTCTCATCACATTTTCGGTGTTAAGTAGACTACCGCCTATGTGGTAGTTTATGGGTATAGAGTTTTTACCAAAAGGGATGACAATACCCTTTTTGGCATTGAGCTTTAGGCCATGGCTTTGACACCAAGCATCTGTCTCAGTGAAGCCCTTTTGTAGGTTGTCCACATTGTTAGGAGTTTCAATTATGGCTCCTAATTTGCAGTCATCTGTGAACTTCATTAGCCAAAGACCTTCTGTGTTAGCCTGTACTTCAGAAAAGTAGATACCAAACAAGAGAGGACCCAGGACTGAACCCTGTGGTATTCCACTTGTCACTGTCTGAAGTCGGATTTGGAGTCTGCTACTTTCACAGTGTTTATTCTGTCAGTGAGCCAGTTGGCAACCCATCTTTGTGACATAGGAATTTATACCTACTTTAGTGAGTTTATCTATAATTCCAGAGTGGGGGATGGTGTTGAAAGCCTTGGCAAGATCTCGATAGGCTGTGTGAACCACCTTACCCTCATCTACGGCTTTGGTGACTGCTTCAAAGAAGTCTGTCCGGTTTAGGAGACATGATCTGCCTTTTACAAACCTGAACTGGGTGGGGTCCAGAGTTTGGAGATCACCAATGTCTTTGTTTATAAGATCCATGATGATATGTTTCATGGCCTTGCAGACCAGGCTCGTCAGGCTAATGGGGTGGTAGTTCACCGAATCCGTGGTGGATCCCCCTTTGTGGAGTGGGATAACTGTCACTGTGCACCATTCAGTGGGCACAAAGCCTGAGATGAGGCTATGATTGAACATGGTACTTAGGTGGGGTGCCAGTTCGTTCTATAGTTCATGTAGAATGCAGCCTGGGATGTTGTCAGGTCCCATGGATGCTGTGGTGCTTACCTGCAGCTGTGATTACAGGAACTTTGCATTCTTCCGGTATAGAGATGGGCCACTGCTGTCCTTCTTTACTTACAAAGTGCTACTTATTAAAATTCTACTGTGATATTTTATTAATTTTTTTCTCTGTCTATATGTGCAACTGTTTCCTGCATTGAGAACGAAGCATTGTAATTTTCTTCAGCTACACTGCTGTGTAGTTCTGAATGACAATAAATTTTCTTTGACTTTAACATTGACTTGACTTGTTTGAATTATTCCTTAGTTTGTCATTATATTTAAGGAGTTTAGGTGCTGGTAAACCTTGGAGGTGACTGTGGCAGCCCTGTTAGTTGGGTCCATTTATAGGAGATTGCTGCAAATTTTGGAACGGTCTCCTACAAACTGAAGCATTTTTGCCCAGGTTAAGCCCCTAAAGATGGTCTTATTTGGTGTGTGTGTGTGGGGGGGTTCCACTAGGCTTGACAGAGAAAATAATGGACTTCTGGTCAAGTTTTACTAGCAATGAGGGCATGCAGGTTGAGGTACGGGCAGATATTAGGTTGGTAAGAACCACTCTAATGGATAGTTTTCCAATCTATTCCAGGACATTGGCATTAGCAAAATCCAGGAATCAGTGAACATATCCATTTTTAGAGGTGTAAATGTACCAATTAATGCTTGGGTAATTGGAATCCCAAAAAAAGAAGGCATTTGGCTTGATATTTAACCCCTCAATGGTGTTAAGATAAGTTCTGTAATCATTGGTGGACATTGATGGAGATATGTAGCTAGCAATGAAGTTGTAGCTGGAATTGTTAAGAGTAGATTTCAGTCTCCAGGAGCTCCAAGTTAGGGTTATGGGTAATTTAATATGGGAGGATGGTATTTCTGACAGCTACAGATTCTCACCCACTGTCTGCCAAGAGCCTCAGTGCATGATAACAGCAAGACCTTGGTACGGAGGGAGTGATGTCACTGCAAACAGCAAGAGCCCGATATGGAGGGAGTGATGTCACGGCAAACAGCAAGACCCTGGTACAGAGGGAGTGATGTCACTGCAAACAGCAAGAGCCTGTTACAGAGGGAGTGATGTCACTGCAAACAGCAAGAGCCTGATATGGAGGGAGTGATGTCACTGCAAACAGCAAGACCCTGGTACAGAGGGAGTGATGTCACTGCAAACAGCAAGAGCCTGGTATGGAGGGAGTGATGTCACTGCAAACAGCAACAGCCTGTTACAGAGGAAGTGATGTCACTGCAAACAGCAAGACCCTGGTATGGAGGGAGTGATGTTACTGCAAACAGCAAGACACTGGTATGGATGGAGTGATGTCACTGCAAACAGCAACACCTGGTATGGAGGGAGAGATGTCACTGCAAACAGCAAGACCCTGGTATGGAGGGAGTGATGTCACTACAAACAGCAAGACCCTGGTACGGAGGGAGTGATGTCACTGAAAACAGCAAGACCCTGGTACGGAGGGAGTGATGTCACTGCAGACAGCAAGACCCTGGTATGGAGGGAGTGATGTCACTGAAAACAGCAAGACCCTGGTATGGAGGGAGTGATGTTACTGCAAACAGCAAGACCCTGGTATGGAGGGAGTGATGTTACTGCAAACAGCAAGACCCTGGTATGGAGGGAGTGATGTCACTGCAAACAGCAACACCTGGTATGGAGGGAGAGATGTCACAGCAAACAGCAAGACCCTGGTATGGAGGGAGTGATGCCACTACAAACAGCAAGACCCTGGTATGGAGGGAGGGATGTCACTGAAAACATCAAGACCCTGGTACGGAGGGAGTGATGTCACTGCAAACAGCAAGACCCTGGTACAGAGGGAGTGATGTCACTGCAAAGAGCAAGACCCTGGTACGGAGGGAGTGATGTCACTGCAAACAGCAAGACCCTGGTACAGTGGGAGTGATGTCACTGCAAACATCAAGACCTTGGTACAGAGGGAGTGATGTCACTGCAAACAGCAAGACCCTGGTACAGAGGGAGTGATGTCACTGCAAACCGCAAGACCCTGGTACGGAGGGAGTGATGTCACTGCAAACAGCAAGACCCTGGTATGGAGGGAGTGATGTCACTGCAAACAGCAGGACCCTGGTACAGACGGAGTGATGTCACTGCAAACAGCAAGACCCTGGTACAGAGGGAGTGATGTCACTGCAAACATCAAGACCTTGGTACAGAGGGAGTGATGTCACTGCAATGAAATCATATCTCAGTATCTGCACAAGTCTGAGTGTATTCAAGTTGCAGGAGGGACTCAAGTTCAGGTATCTTTATATTTAGACTCTTAACATTGAGTAGTACCACTATGATGTCATATGAATTTGAGTTTGAGTTTGCTATGTGTTGATACATAGTAGGGAGTCTCTGCATAAGAAAAGTACTGTTAGGGCAGCAAATGGTATAGTGTGTATGTGGAAGCCCTGCTATGGGAGGTGTGAGCAATCCTTAGTGAAAAAGCAAGTCTTATCTACCATCTCATCCCAGGCTGACATACTCAATCCACTTAGAATGACCTCAGCTACTTAGCCAAGTGTTAAAGCCAATTATTTTGTCTTGGTGTCTAGGCATCATTCTTGATGAAGACAAGACATTACTCAAAACTAGTGTCTTTCCTCACTCTAATGTGTGTAGTAAGTTCTGGCATGTCTATCACTCTCTGCATGTCCCTCTGGATGCAGTACTTCAGGTCATTCACTCCAACATAGGCAACCACAAAGTCACAGACATACTTGTTTAGTTTAAGGGCTCTTAGGACCCTTGTGACATCATGGATGCTAACAAAAGACAGCTAACAGTCATCCTGTTTGTCGCTCTCTTACTTTGGACACAATAGAGTCTTCTTGGGTTCTATTCAACCAGCTTTATTTTATGCAAACACATCACAATAGAAGTTTACTGACTTTAACTTAAGTAACATGTACAAACTAACTACTGCAATCATACATGCTCACTCTGGCTGCTCTTTCAAAATGGCATTAGGAATTGCACATCTGGAATTTACACATACAATCTTTAACATGCTTCTTGAAGACCCAGCACACATTACATACACTCTGATCGACATCCTCGCTCTTTGAAAACTAGATTATGCAACACTATGAGTCTATTTGACATGCATATATCACAGGTAATTCTTCGTCATGCATTATACAAGGCTAGGTATACATATATATACAGTTAAGTTCACGTTGCTGCGTATTTCACACTGGGTTTAGATATTTGTCCATGTCATGTGGCATAAAACTGGGAATTGGATTTAGCAACTGGAACTGTCTCTACAAAATGTTCGACCTTTGGAATGTTTGGAACATTGTCAGGAATGGAATCAGAGGTTTGAACACACAGTGGTATGGGAACAACATCTGGGTCGCTTTTAGATTTGGAGTCTACATCATGTAAACAGTGTTGTGATTATGATGATTCTGGCACAGGAAGAAGATGTCTATGATTCCTCCTATACTCTATACCCTCGGAGTCTACCAGCGAAGATCTTGGCTCAGCAGAGATGCCTGAAATCTGACCAATTCGGTCATAACCTTTTGTCATCTGGATTCGTATCGTCTCTCCTTCCCTCAACAGACAAAGTAATCTGCTCGATTTGTCATAACTGGACTTCTGGATATACTGCTTCTTAAATAATTGAGCCTTAATGGTTTTATTGCTCTTAACTTTAGGCCTCAATAAACTGGAATTAATGGGTAGCATGGTTCTGGTTTGCCTGGAAAGTAGTGTTTGAGCAGGTGAGCCAAGAATATTGTCACGGGGTATATTTCTGAGATTAAGCAAATTCAAGAACACATCGGTATTATCATGCTTTGACCTCTCTAGCAACTGCTTTGCACTCTGCACTGCACATTCAATAAGGCCGTTCAACTGTGGATATTCAGGACTGCTAGTAACATGTACAAAGTCACATTCTCTTGCAAATTTCTGAAACAACTAACTAGTAAATTGAGTACCATTGTCAGAAAGAACTTTGTGTGGCCTACCATGGACTGAGAAATGGCGTTTCAACTTAATAATTACAGAACTGGATGTTAAGTTAGGTAGTAGATCAATCTCAAACCAGTTTGAATAAGAGTCAACCCAAACCAAGTAGTGCTGAGTGTTCCACTCGAAGATATCAGTGTCTACTGTTGACCAAGGTAGTTCAGGATCTGGACTTAGCTGAAGTGGTTCTCTTTGCAAATGTGGTCTAGTAGAATTGCCTACTGCACAAGAAGAATGTACGTTATCAATGTCTTTCAGTAATGAAGGCCAAAATACCAATTTTCTCCCTCTTCTCTTAGTGGATGCAGAACCTGAGTGATCATGATGCAAAATCTGGATGTATCCTTGCTGTAAGGAAGCAGGAACAACAGTTTTAGGACCTTTGAAAATAATGCCATCTTCCATTAACATTTCATCTCTATAAGGAAAATAGGTGTGTAGTCAGGTGGCACACCAGATTGGTTTGACGGCCATCCAACATTAATGTAGTGATTGAGCTTTTGCAAAAATTAGATCAGTCTTTGTGTGATCTCTTAACTCATCAAGTCTAGTGGTAGAAAAATTACGCACTGCCATCACGTCAAAATTAAAATTCTCTGTGTCAAACTGTTCTGTCATATTTCTGGGCGATCGGGATAATGTATCAGCCAGATAGAGTAATTTGCCTTTCATATAGACCATTTTGAAATTGTACTTTTGCAATCTGAGCATCATTCTTTGTAATCTCGCTGGAGTGGAATGCATAGGCTTCTTTAGAATACTAACTAGAGGTTGGTGGTCAGTTTCAGTTTGAGTAGCTGGACCATAAATATAGTCATGAAACTTGGAACATGCAAATACAATTGCCAACATCTCTTTCTCAATTTTAGCATACTGCTTCTCAGTTTGGGTAAGTGTTCTAGATGCATAGGTTACTGGTCTGCCCTCTTGAAGTATAACTGCACGCTGCACAGGCTACTGGTCTGCCCTCTTGAAGTATAACTGCACGTTGCACAGGCTACTGGTCTGCCCTCTTGATGTATAACTGCACCAAGGCCAAGTTTTGAAGCATCACAGCAAAGAGTGACTGATTTGTTCACATCATAGTATCTTAATGTAGGTGGAGTGGCAATTTTCTGCTTAAGGTCTTCAAATGCCTTCTGGTGTTGTTCTAACCATGACCATGCAACATTTATGTGCATTAGCTCTCTTAAAGGTGCTGTCAACTCACTGAAGTCTGGTATAAACTTGCCTAAATAGTTGGCCATGCTTAGGAAACACTGTAGAGCTTTTACATTGTCTGGTGCTGACATCTCAAGAATAGATGCTTGCTTGGTTGGGTCTGGTCTCAAGCCAGTACTGGTAAATAAATCACCTAGATATGTAACTTCTCTAAGTCTGAATTTGTACTTCAGAGGATTGAGCTTCAGGTTTACTTCACATGCTCTGTCTAGAACTTTCTTTAGGTTTCTGTCATGCTCTGCTTCACCATTGCCTCCAACCAATAAATCATCTACTATTATGGCACAAGGATAACCTGAAAAAATGTGCTCCATTGCACGCTGAAAAACTTCACTTGCAGAATTTATCCCAAATGGCATCCTTGGGAATGTGTATCTGCCAAACAGCGTACCACAAGTGGTTAGAAATGAGGATTTGAGATCAAGCATCACTTGCCAAAATGAACTCTTTGCATCCAAGACAGAAAAACAGTGGCATTCTGCATTAGGGCTGTGACCTCTTTAATTGTGCACATTGGATGATATGATCTCTTCAATGTTTTGCTCAACTCTCCTGGGTCAATACATATTTTGATTTTGTCTGAGCCTTTTTTGTGAGCTGCCATCATGGATGACACCCATTCAGTTGGTTCTGTGACTGGACAAATCACACCTTGCTGCACCATTTTACCCACCCGAGCCTTGACTTTGTCCTGCAGAGCTATCAGAACTCTTCTCGCTGGTCTGACTTCTGGAGTGACCTCTGGGTCTAACTTCATGGAATACACAACTGGAAGTTTGCCCAACTTATCATGGAAAACATCAGCATACTCTGAGAAAATGGCTTCAGAAAAATTAGAACTTGGAAATGCACTCATGTGATGAACCACTTTATCAAAAGAAAGAAGATTCATTCTCAAACTATCTTTGAGACCCAGTAAAGACTGTACTGGTCTTCAGACTACATAGAATAACAGGTTGTAACAGTTCTTGACCAAATAACATGAAAGCATCATAGATTCATAGATTCATAGATTAGTACTAAGCTAACTGCCCTTGTGAGCCATTTTAAGCTTAGCCAATTATCCCTTGTGAGACTCAAACCCTGCACCTTGTGTTTGTAAAGCAAACACCTTAACCATTAGGCCACCCTCCCACCCATCACTGAGCCTTTGGTTTGAATTTCTTCACCTCCATAAGCAACAAGTTTTGCACTACTGGCCACATTGAGTTACTCATTAGTTCTCACTATAGCAAATGTGTCTGCTGATATAACGTTACACTTTGAACCAGTGTCTACTTTAAGCTCTGTGGATTTTCCATTAATCCAAACAATATAAAATGCCTTGCTTCTTGCTAACAAATTCACTGCATCATCTCTTTCATCAAGCACTGATACACCATCTACATATAAAGCTGACTGCTTTGACTCTACTTCATCAACTTGCTTCTTTGTGTGACCTTTCTTTACCACTGTGTGAGGCTTACCTGATTTGCAAAACGTTTGGAAATGGTTCCATTTTTTACACTTGTGACATTGATGACCAAATGCTAAGCACATCTTTCTCTCTTTTGGACTCATGATTTGCACCACAATTGCGACAGATAATAAAGCTAGACTTGGGTTTTGCTGATTCATGCTTGAACTGCACTGATTTCGGTTTTGCTGATTCATGCTTGTATTGCATTGAGCATGCTCCTTTCTTAGAACTTGCTGGAAAACTATGTGGTTACTCTGGTGAACCAGCAGTGGCTGTAGCTGCCATGCACTTGGGCCTGCTTCTGTTTGCCATGTGTTGCATTCTATCCACATTTGCTCTAGAGCTTACAGAAACCATGCTCGTTTGTCGCAAGCATACTTGTGTGTTTCACTGTCATCTCATGCATGTGACAAATTTCTATGGCTTTGCTCAATGTTAAATCACTGTCACAAAGCAAAATCTTTCTCACAGCAGCATTATTAATGCCACACACAAGCTTGTCCTTTATCAACTCATCTTTTAAGTCACCAAACTGACACATTTTAGCTTTGTTTCTCAGGTCAGTTATATAAATTGCAAAACGTTCCCCTGGTTTCTGATCTCTTGTGTAAAACAGATGCCTCTCTAATGTAATATTTGTCTGGGGGTTACACATTTCTCTGAATTTGAGTTTCAATTACTCGGGGTCCTCCCTTAATTCAGCCTGTACAACAATATAGCAATAACCCATGCCTGGGTGTGGGTAATGCGGGATTTACCCACGGTTGGTGTGGTTTGGTCCCGAGGGACCAAACAAAGACAACCGTGGGTAAATCCCGCATTACCCACACGCAGAAGTAGGTTATTGCTATTATACTATGACATTATTTAAGAAAATAAATAATTACTTTTCTTAAATAATGGCATTGTATAATGCCTCTTTGCTGCCCTTCCACAGCTGTCTGGTATCCGCGGCAGTTCTGATGTACTGCGCATGCCTACGCAGTACATCAGAGCTGAGGCCAAAAGCAACGGAGAAAGCAAGATCTCCGTTGATTTTTGCTGTTTCGCTATGCTAAATGGGTTTAACATAGCGAGACAGGTTTAAAATAAGCAATGGAGATGTCCGTTGCTTATTTTAAAGCTGTCTCGCTATGTTAAACCCATTTAACATAGCGAAACAGTAAAAAGCAACGGAGATCTTGCTTTCTCCATTGCTTTTTTTTTTTTAAACCTGTCTCGCTATGTTAAATGGGTTTAACATAGCGAGACTTTTAAAATAAAACGGACATCTCCGCTGTCTCGCTATGTTAAACCCATTTAACACAGCAAAAAAGCAATGGAGAAAGCAAGATCTCCGCTTTTTACACTGTAATAAGCTATGTTAAGGAGTTTAACATAGCGAGACAGCTTTAAAAAAGCAACAGAGATCTCCGTTGCTTTTTAAAGCTGTTTCGCTATGTTAAACTCTTTTAACATAGTGAGACAGTGTTTTAAAAGAGACTTATACTAATGGAAAAAGTCCGGGCGACCAGAACTTTTTCCATTAGTATAAGTCGATTTACAACGTGCACGCTGGCCAATCAGCTTGCACGTTTTGGAATATTAATGGGGGGGTCATGGTATAATATGATGGTTTTCAACTTCTCCTTCATATACTGCTGGTGCATACACAAATATCTCTTTATATGGCCTCTGACTCAGGTTTAGCAAAATGAATGCCCTGGTGAGTGCATCTCTGTCTGCATAAGCTGCTTGTATAAAAGTATTGTACTCTTGCTCAAATATTCTCCAATTTTCTGCAATATTCTGATCAAATACAAGTGGTAGGTGTTTTCGAAATCTGTCTGCCATATTAACACATACTAGTGAAGGGTTTTGTAAATAACCATGAACTCACACACATGCACATATGCAGAAACTTATGCCAGTATTTACAACTTTGTTCACTGCCTTTGTGCCTCTAAATTTATGCTTTTTGGGCTTCTTGAAATTATGCTATTAGACAAACTTGTAGTACCTTTGAATAATTGGATTTTGCGAAATAAACTCTCAGGCACTGTAATACTCTTGTGATATCGTTTTGCAAGAAATCACCTCTTATCAGTGTAAGAAACATATCAAATAACTGCATGATGTGAATGAACTGAGCTTCTTTACCCAAAAGTCAATATCATTTTGAAGAATTTGCACTTTGTGAATAAACTGTACACAGCACACTGTAATTTCCCCAAAATTGCAGTACCTTGCTAGGCAACTCTTTACAGTGCAAGAAATACTCTGTAATGACGGCACTTTGTGAATAGATACACCCAGCACAAGAAACTTTTCAAAATGGCTATACTTTGACTGTATTTCACAAAATAGTTGCACCTTGCACACAATAAACTCTTCAAAATTCATGCACAGTAATAAGCACACACTGTAAGCACTTTTACACACTTTGAGATACTTTGAATAACTTTAGTTATACCCTTGACAGAATACGAAGTTGTAGTTATGCCAAACACAGCACTTTTCCAAAACACATGTAGTCGCCTTGCTTTATTTACGCTTAATGTGGCCTTTTTGCCCTTATTATATTTATTTTGCTCGTTTAAGCCTTTTTCATGGCCATTGTATTTTTCTTGTGCTTGTTTTATTCTAAACATGCGTCAAACACATTCGTTTTGTTTTACTTTTAATCGTTTCATCAAATACCTTTGTTTCAAACATTTCCTTTAGTTAATAAACCTTTTGTGCCTTCTGCTTGCTTAATAATGCGGTTTGTGCCCTTGTAATGCCCTGTTTTGTCGTTTTTACCAAATAAACTGTTCGTGCTGCTTCTCGTTACCGTTGATTCGTTTCTGGCTCTTTTCATGCTCGTTTCTCTTAGTTTTACCTTCACTGTCGTCTCTGCACCTCACGGCTCTGAATATTATTCTCTGCCATCCCAGTTCTGACAACATGTTGCTCTCCTACTTTGGACACAATAGAAGAGTCTTCATGAGTTCTGTTCAAGCACCTTTATTTTATACAAACACATCACTATAGAGGTTTACTGACTTTAACTTATGTAACTTATATATAAACTAACAACTGCAATCATGCATGCTCACTCTCTGGCTGCTCTTTCTAAATGGCACTAAGTATTGCACATGTCTGGAAATTTATATGTGCATGTACAGTCTTTAACATGCTTCTTAAAGACATAGCACACATCACATACACTCTGATTTACACTGTTATTCTTCAGTCTTTTGAGTGTGGAATCTGTATGCCTAACTGTAAAGACACCAATGACTAAAACATTTCCCTGGGCAGAAATGGGCTGTGTGTGTGTGTGTGTGTGTGTGTGTGTGTGTGTGTGTGTGTGTGTGTGTGTGTGTGTGTGTGTGTGTGTGTGTGTGTGTGTGTGTGTGTGTGTGTGTGTGTGTGTCAGGGATTTATCAGAATATTTTATAGGTGTCTTTAGCAAATTTTTCTTTACACCCTCAGCATATGATATGGGCCTACTGGCATGTTGTGATTGATGTGGACTGTTGTAAGAGATTTGACACTGTTTCTTAAATATTTTTTACCCTTCTATTTGTTACATTCCAGGGAAGATCCAAAAAGCTATGAGGCAGGTGGCCAAGAAGAGAAACAGCAGCATAAAATCGCACTTGTTTTAATCAACAAAATCCACAGTAAAACCATGTCTAAAACACAAAACATAAACCTCAAAAATAACTAACAGAAAATAAAGATAAGCACTTTTGTTTCGAGTAATATTGGGACTTCATCAGATAACTTCACAATCTAATTGTGGAGTTTAAATAACCCGCTTGGTTGATCATGTGTGCAGCAAGTCTGCAGAACCCTTAAAATGATAGTGCCTTCCAAGTAGCAATCATATTCTGAACTATAATTAAATATAGAGTACTTTTATCTTAAAAGAGATTTTAATGTTAAAATAGAAGAAGTCATAATATTTTCATTAAGCCCTGGCCATATGAAAATCATATTTTTAGAAGAATGTTATTTATTGGAAAATATGTTTCTGAGTAGGGTTATCCGGCCTATCTTGTTAATGTGTTTAGCTAAAGCATTAGTAACTCATTTATTATGGATTTCATAAGAGCGTCCATAGATCCTCTCTTAGCATCCATTCAGTTTTACCAATATGGAAGCAACAGCATTCTTGACAGATAGCAGCATAAATTACCCCTTTACTACAACAATTAAATTTCCTTTTAATGTGAAAAACTGTTTCTCTGATACAAAATTCTTTTCCTATAACAATCCACCTACAAAAAGAACAATGCCCACACTTGTTCATCTGTCCAGGGAAAGATCCACCACTGTGAACATTTGAAGATGTCTCCAAAATGTTTTTCAAATTTATTTATTTAATTAATTTATTTATTTCATAATTGTTTACCGGGGTGGTCCGACTGGGTCTACAGAACACATTTTCAATGGAGGCCCCGGGAGAAAAGCTCCACATACAGTACAATACAAATATATTATAGTCCAAAAAATACAATTGATATGAGGAATACTATACAAAAATAAGGTGACAGAACATAAACCAGGTCACAAAATATACTACATATAAATATAAATATAAATGTATTCAACTTTACTTAGCTCATAAACACCCCAACCAGACCAAACAATGATAACATCAGAAGATCCATCCTAGATTGGATTCTAGTCTCCCACCTCAACAAAATATCCAAAGCAGGCACTCCTCCAGACACACTGAGTGATCACCTCCCCACCTTTATCCACTAATCCCCATCAGCCTTATAACACCATCACCATTACAAACAGATAAGGAACATAACTGCCTTCAACCCTGTAATCTTCTCTGATATCCTAAAAAAAGATTAACTGACACAAACTAAAAACTCTCCTCCTAGATAATATGGTTGACTATTTCAGTACTACATTCCTGGACACATTAAATAGCCTTGCACCAGTCCACAGAAAAAGAATCAAAACGAATTGTGCTCCATGGCTGACCAAACCTGCTAATGATTTGATGTACCTCAGAGATAACTCATAGAAACATTATCAAAATAACAAAAACCAAGACTCCCTGATACATTTTAAACAGCTTTGTAATCAGGTAAAAAAAATAGTACACAAAGACAAAAAAGCTTACTACACAAAACTACAGGCTAACCCTAAAAAAGTCTGCAATTCCATTTCATCTCCTAAACACTGGCACAAAAAAACAATCCATGTCCACATCCTGACAAACCTTCTCATGAAATAGCCTCTCTCTTTAACTCCTTCTTTATAGGTTCATAGGTTCATGGGTGTTTATTAGGCTAACAATCAAAACAGCCTTTTTAAGCCTAGCCATGCACCCCATATCTCCAAGTTCTGATACCCTTGATAACTGTAAGCATGGGCCTGGGTGATGAACCATTTACAGATTACCTCTGTCCATTAGAGACATAGGTGCCAAACCAGGGATGAATTTCCCATTTCCCATCCAATTGTCTATGTTTCACGTGAACTGGGTAAGGGAGAACTCTGCTTCGCATGGATGGGGAGTCTGTTCCATAGACAGTCTAGTCTCTGGGATACATACCTATCTCTCCAGTAGGTCCTATTTATATCACAGGCAAGGTTTGAGTCTTTAGAACGGGTAATTTTGGTGCTGTTTGTTTTGTGGATATGCAGGAGGTCCATCAGAGTGGGGTCTGACAATGTACTGTATGCCAGGCATAGAACTCCCCTCAAAAGCCTGTAGGAGACAGAATACAGGGATAGGGCCTTGAGGTGGTCTGCATAGGCCATATTACTTATGCCATGTATTCTTTTAGTGAGGAACCTCTGTGGACATCCCAGTTGTTGGATATGCCTGGTTAGGTACATACCAAAGGGGGCATTGTACCCAATGACAGGTCTGATGAATGCCGAATGCAGTGGAACAATGACTTCCTTGGACTTAGATGCCATACCTTTTTTATAAGTTGTACAACATAGAATTATTTCCTCACCACTGTAGACACGTGATGATCAAAGACTAGATTACTATCTATGTGTGTCCCTAAGTCCCTGAGTACTGGGTCAACACTAAGGGGTGTTTTGTCAATATGATAGTTACCAGGGATGGATAACTTCCCAAAGGATACTATTATGCATTTATTGGCATTTAGTTTTAGTCCATGGCTCTGACACCAGTTGTTTGTCTGTGTCAGCCCCTCCTGGAGAACATTTGTGTCAGTGTGGGATTCAATGACAGCTCCTAATTTGCAATCATCTGAAAATTTAGTCAGCCAGAGACCACTGATATTGGCCTTGACTGCTCAGAAGTAAATGCCAAAAAAAGAGCTGTCCAAGGACTGATCCCTGAGGGACTCCACTTGTGACTGGCCTCTTTGTAGAGGTGGACTACCCAGTTCTAACTTCCTGGGTCCTGTCTGTGAGCCAGTTGGCTATCCACTGGGTGACATACGGGTTTGTACCTAACCTCTTGAGTTTGTCAACAATACCCAAATGGGGTACTGTGTCAAATGCCTTGGCCAGGTCAAGGTAGGTAGTGTGAATGACTTTGCCCTCATCAACTGCTTTGGTGACCTTCTCAAAGAAGTTCCCCAGGTTGAGTAGGCATAGTCTGCCCTTGATAAAACCATACTGGGTTGGGTTCAGTGTCTGGAGGTTTACTATATCGCTGTTGATCATCTCCATGATAGTTCTTTCCATGGCTTTACATGTAAGACTAGTGAGACTTATGAGTCTGTAGTTTCCAGGGTCTGTAGATGGCCCACCTTTGTGCAGAGGGATGATTGTTTCCTTTCTCCATTCATGAGGCACAAAGCCTGTATGGAGGCTACAGTTAAATAGTAATTCCAGAGGCCCTGATAGGTCATGTTTCATGCTATTTAGAAGGCATCCTGAGATATTGTTTGGGCTCATTGGGTCTTAGAGAGAGAGCATTAAGGACCTGTTCCCTAGTGATAGTAGGGGGAGTTATATTTGATGATATTTCCTGAGGGAAGGTTGAGGGGGAGAGAGGGGTAAAGTTGGAGCTGAATTTATCAGCCAGGAGGTTTGTTATATCTTCTGACTCAGTATAGGTGGCTCCATTTACAATGAGCTCTGCACACAAGTGTGTATTGCCTTTGAGGGTGCTGGCATAGCTAAAGAATGCGTTGTGGTTGTCCTTGGCCTGGGAGGCCAAACTTACCTCAAATATGGCTTTGGTAGACTTTATTTGTCCTCTAAGTTGTTTGTTTAGTTTGATGAGAGTGCTTTTATCTTGCTGGGTGCTGCACTTCCTAATTTTTGCCATGATTTTCTTCCTCCTGTTATACAGCCAATTGATTTTGTGATTTTACCAGGATAGCTTGTTTTTTGAGTTAGTTCTGCATTTCTTCCTGGTGGGTACAGCTGCCTCTACACAGCTATTAACATGGTTGTACAGGGTTTCTGTGAATAATTATGCATAGGCAGAAGTGTTCTCAGGGTTTATGGGGGCTTGAAAGTTTGCCAGGTTCTCACTTAGCTGAAGTTAGCCTTAGAATAGTTCCTGAATATTCCAGGTTTAGCTGTGGGTCCAGGTTTTATTTTTACTTCAAAGGAGACCATTTTGTGGTCTGCCCTTACCAGGGAAGGCATTACATAGGGGGTGTGCAGCAGTCTCCCATTTTAGTGAGGACCAGATCCAGTATGGTTGCACCCCTGGTTGGTGCACTATCTGGTCCAGGGAATTTGTGTTTACAAAATCCAGGAATCTCTGTGCATGTACGTTTGATGTTGTATAGGATTCCCAGTTAAAAGTGGGGTAATTAAAGTCACCCATGAATATGGTATTGGGTTGGATGGTGTTTCTAATAAGTTTAAATACATGGTACGGGTTTCCTGGGTTATAGAGGGGGACCTATAGCTTGCAAGGAAACTGACATTTCTGCTAGCTTTCCTCAGGACAGAGATAGCGTAAGTAACACTGCTCCTTCAAAAATATCCTCCACTTCCCCTACCTCTACAAGCACCTCAATCTCCTCTAAACCCAGCATCCCTCCTGCTACTAACTTTAGTATTAACCCCATTTCTACCACAAATATTAAAAGCTACTCCTTAAGCTCAAACCCTGCTCTAACAGACCTGACAAATTGTCCCCAACTTTTCTAAAGATCGCTGCTGAACCCATCACATTTCCCATTAGTATCCTAATTAACAGATCCATTCAAGAATCTTAAGTACCCAAATTATGGAAGAAAGCCGACATTCTCCCTCTATATGAAGGTAGCAAAAACAAAGACATCTCCAACCTTCATCCAATCGCTATCCTCTCCCCTGTCTCTAAGATTCTGGAAAAGTGCATCCACATTCAGCTGATGCCCTACCAACTCCATAGCCACCTCTTGTCTCTTACAAAACATGGTTTCAGACCTGGACACAACACTACAACTGCCCTCATATCTTTTTTTAGATACTATTAACAAACCATGTGATTCCAGGAAAGCAGTAGCTACTATATTCTTAGATCTATCGAAGGCCTGTGATACAGTTTCCCACCCTTTACTACTATCACAACTCACAAACGTTGGACTTTCCCACACCACTCTCAGCTGGTTCTCTAGTTATCTAAAAGACAGGCAACAGGCCGTCAAATGGCAAAACTCAATCCCCACTGGAGTTCCTCAAGGCTCCATACTCTGTCCTCTCCTACTCAGTATTTTCATTAATACTTCTCACACATCTACCAACAATGGAGCCCTTATTCAACCTTCATCTTCTCAGCTGACTCTGTTTCTGAACTCCAACTCAAAACTCAAAAAGGATTCCCCACCGCTGAATCCCGGGTGTTTAATAACCCAAATAAATCTAAAATCATTCTTTGCACCCCCTAAAAAAATCAACCCTATTGGACAAAGCCATATTCAATACCTATTCCCTAGATAAAGAACAAATAGAAATTGTCAACCATACAAAACTTCTAGGATTATCTATAGATGAACATCTAAAATTTGATATCCACCTGCAACAAAACATCCAGAAAACTCATCAGAAGCTTGGAATGCTCCACAGGCCCAGCCAATTCCTTAACCCCTCCACCAGAAAAACCCTTGCCTCCTCTCACCTATTGCCTTCTCTAATGTATGGCACTGATCTATTTACCAACCTTCAAACCACCATAAAAGCCAAGTTCAAAACATGTTATAATAAGATTACAAAACTTGTAACAAATCATTTATTATTTATTTTATTTTTATTTTACATTTGTTAACCGAGATAGTCCACTGGAGACAGATCCATTTTCAGTGCAGGCCCAGGGAGAAAAGCTTCACATATATGAATAACATGTAACAAAAAAAAAACTACAAAGTTTACAAAGTATATTTAGATACAAAATGCAGCGAGTCTTAATTAATAGCAATATATTCATACATAGCAGTCACAATTAGTGAAAACAGAGAAATTTTACAGTAATAATTTCATTAGTCTAAAGATATATATATATATATATATATATATATATATATATATATATATATATATATATATATATATATATATATAAAAATATATATATATATATATATATATATATAATGATGTCAGTCATTGCTGAAGGGAGTCATGTGTAAACCAACAACTTCTTAAAGGTTATGGGGGTCTAAACCATAACAATCTATTTTATTATATTGTATGTATTTCTACAGTAATAGAATATAGACCTATCTGTTCCTCTTGAGGTGTGACATGGTTAAGGTGGTGTAGGGAATAACATAGTGGAGGTTCTAGCCTGTTGAGGTGCAAGAGCATAGCCAGTTATTAGTGAGATGCAGTTTTAATGCTTTTTTGAACTGTATGAAGGATGTCATAGTAGTTACGTTATAGGGTAGAGCATTCCATATTTTGGTCAATAGGTCAGTAGATTAGTACTAGGCTAACTGCCCTTGTGAGCCATTTTAAGCCTAGCCAATTATCCCATGTGAGACTCAAACCCTGCACCTTGAGTTTGTAAGGCAAACACCTTAAGCATTAGGCCACCCTGGATATAGATACATAATTAGAAAAAAGGGCATCACCTGCTGTATTATTTGACTTAGTTACTGTGAGAATAAGTTTGTTACTGGAGTGAAGAGTTCTGTTATTGGTGTGGAGGTAAAGTAGGCTTTGCAATGCAGTTTTTTTTTCTGGTTGATATAAAATCTTATGGGCCAGAGAGAGTTAGTTATAATGCAGGAGTTGAGGAAATTTCAGCCAGTTGAGCAGCTTCAAGGATGAACAGTGGTGAGATCTAAATGGGGAGTCAGAGGCAAATCTAGCTGTTTTGTTATAGCAGGAGTCAAGCTTAGCTAGATCTGCTTTTCTAAGGTTGGTGAGAATAGGTGAGGTATATAGGAGGGTAGAAATAAGGTGGGTGTGAGATATAGTAGCTTTTGTCTGTTGGGTAAGGAGTTATCTATTTCTTTAGAGGGTACCTACTTTTTTGTGAACTTTCTTGATGGTCTGAGAAATATGAATATCAAATCTTAGATTGTTATCAATCTCAATGACCAGGAGTTTGGTGTGCTCTGTGGAAGGGATAGTAATTTTGTTACTGGACAAGATATTAAAGGTAGAAGTTGATGAGGTGGGCCTAGTGGGTTTAAAGAGTAGTAGTTTTGTTTTAGCAGGGTTTAGGATGAGTTGAATATTGGATAGCTATGTTTCTGTAGTGAGAAAAGATTCCTGAGTTAATGTGTGAAGTTTCTGTAGTGAGGAATTTGCACAAATTAATGTAGAATCATCAGCGTATTGGATGACAGATGCTTTGGGAGTGGAGGAATGAAGCTTATTGGTATAGAAGGTGAACAGCAGAGGGCCTGAAATATAACCCTGAGGAACACCAAGATTAACTGGGAGAAGGGGGGAGAGTTCTTGTTTCCAAAGACTGCTTGCTGATGGCCAGCTAAATAGCTCTGGAACCAGGCTATGGGGGAAGAGAGAGTCCTAATTCGGGCAGTTCTTTGATAAGAATGTCATGTCTAACCATATCAAAGGCCTTTGAGAGGTCAGGAAAAGTGGCAGAAACAAAATTTACCAGCATTTCTATGAGAGTTTACTGTATTGGAGAAGGACAATAAGGCAGTGATGGTTCTATGGAAGTGTCGGAAGTCGTGTTGGGTGTTTGCAAGTAGTAAATCATTTGGAAGTGTATGCACTTTTCAAGGATTTTTGCTAGAGGGGATAGAATTGCTATAGGTCGATAGTTTGTAAGCTCTGTGGCATTACCTTCTTTATGTAGGGGGATTATGTGAGATATTTTCCGTATCTCTGGGACGGTGGCTTCTGAGAGGGGTATGTAAATTAGAATGGCTATAGGGTAGGCCACTGCATCAGCAGCAATTTTTAAGAATTCCCTGGTAATTTGTCATCAGCCAGAGTAGTGAGTTTAAGTTTTTTGAGGTACTTTTTATCCTTTCTATAGAGACTGACTGGAATGTGAAGGAGCTATTCCTTTTGGGAGTAGTGATGAGTTCAGAGGAAGGGTGTGTGCGTTGATTTTTCTGTTGGTTGGCTAGGGTCAGTATTGTTTCAGTAAAGAATTTATTAAACTGAGTGGGAATGCTGTCAAGAGTTATTTACTAAAGTGGGGGAGGGAGTACCAGTTTTGCCTGGTAGTAGTAATTTGTTAATGGCTTCCCGAACTTTTTGAAGGCTATTTTGGTGCTTGATTTGAAGATTGGAGTAGTAATTAATTTTGTCAAGTTTTACTAGTTTCTTAGCTTTATTCTTAAGCTCCTGATATTTTTGTTTTGCAGCTGGGGACTTAACAGTTTTCCAGTGATCCCATGCTTTATCTCTGCTTTGAGGAGGGCTTTGGTTTTTTTGGTAAACCATGGAGTGGGATTAGATCTGGTTCTTATGGTTCTAGGAGGGGCATGAAAATCTAATACATTAAAGAAGGTGTTATTAAAGTAAGTAACTGTCTCATTTAATTCCAGGTATTTCAGGGGTGCCCAATTGCAATGTTTTAATTCGACTGTGAAATTCATGAGGTTACAGTTCTTTTTCTTTGTAATAAAATGAAAGACTTGGGATTATGGTTGCATTGTCGTAGAAGGAAGGTTGGCAGATGGTTGCTTAGACCATCGAGAAGCAACCTGCAAGAGAGGGGTGGCTAGGTTTATTAGTTAGCATCCAGTCAAGGATTGATTCCCTGTCAGTTGTCTTGTCAATACTTGTTGTAGTTTTGATGGCTTGGATAAAGCCATGGAGATTAATATGATTTGTTGGGGTGGAAGAGTTACAGGATAGCCAATCTATATTAAAGTCACCCAGAATGATGGTTTCATTTTGGAGAGATAAACAGAACCAATGGAGCAGATTTTCTGGAGTGGGTATATTGTTGCCGGGAAGTATATAACATCTAATTATGTTTATTCATTTTTTGGAGTTGAGTTGCAGTTGGGTGAACAATATTTCTGCATTGTCAACAGAGGGATATTGTATACTTAGCATTTTCACTGTGAGATGGTTCTTAAATAACACAGCAATGCCACCACCTTTTTGTCCTTTCTATCCTTCCTTAGTATATTGTATCCTGGGGGAATAATTGCATTGTCGTTAATATGTGGCTTTAGCCAAATCTCAGTTATAACCACTATGTCTGGCAGGTATAGAGAAAGACAGGCATGCAGGTCATGGATTTTGATGGGGATTCTTCTACAGTTTATATTTAGAAACAGTAGGTCAGTAATTTTCCTAGGAAGTTGATTTAGACTACTGGGAAAAAGGGGAATTTGTAGGGGGGGTAGGTTTGTAGTAGTTGTTGGTCCAGGGTCGGGATCAATACCCCCAGAGTGAGATACTTTAGAGGCTATGTAGCGAATGGACTGCAGGAGTTTTGTGATTTGTCTGTTGAATTTTAGGGAGGGTTGATGATATTTGGGGTGGGGTAGTATTTTAAAGCATGAGTAGTCGGTGGGTGAGAGGGTACGGATAGAGAAGTAAGATGGAATGTTCTTATGATGAGAAGCAGCAGTACCTGCATAACGTGGGGTTACCTGTAGGTGGGTATGGTAAGAGGTGATGACAGAAAGTGTAAGTAGTACAGTTATGGAAGTAATATGTACTAGTAAAATGTTAATAAGATGAGTGGATTATAGTCAATTCCAAAAACATCTCCCATCACCGAACTGCTCTTCACTCCCTAAAATGGCTGGAACTTCCAAACTACCTCAACTATCTACAACTTACTACTGCACTCAAACTTATCTTTAAACGCTCTGATTGTCCTGCCCTTAGTTCTGTCTTCACCTTCAACCTCCCAAATGGGCCTCTTAGATCTGGGAATCAGCAACTTCTTCTGGTTCACAAACCAAACCAGCCCCCAGGACAACTTCTCTTCTTTTACTCTATGGACAAAAATTGGAATGCTCTCCCATTAGCTATTAAAACAACCCAAAATCTTGCCAACATCAAAATTTCTCTACACATATACCTATCTTCCATCTGGAACTGCTTTTGCACACAACCTCCTTGAGAACCTAGCTCCAGTGATAATTTTTCTCCCTACTGTGTTTACCTAAAATTCCTCCATGCGATAAGTATCTTAAAAATATTGGTAATCTGTCACTGCTATTTGTCTGACTACTGAGTTGCTAACTATGTTTCAAATTTGTAATCTAATTTGTCTGATAATTGTATATTACCAATGTATAGTATTTTTGCTTTCTATTGTACTGAAAACGAGCTGTATGTCCCAGCGAACTTCTCCAGTTAACAAACTGCAAATAAATAAATAAATTTAGGAGAAGGGAAGAAGGAACATGTTAACTGTAAGTAAAATAAAATGTTGTTCTTAACAGTATTTTTATAAAACATGACATAACTTGCTGTTATAAAGTAACGCTTTTTCAGTAATTGCTGTGTGTAATAGGGATACTAAACTATATAGATGCCCCTATTTTTCCTTATTCTTTTATTCTTTTTGCTCAGTTTTAAGAAATGTAGGCACTGCAATGTAAAAAGAGAAGAAACCCTGGGCAAAACAGCACGATATAAGAAAAAATTATATGCTTTTTCCTACCTTTGCATAGGGGAATGACTGTATTAAGGTCCTTGGCTTGAATTAATAACAAGTTTTAAGGGGAAGCAAACAAATAAAAGAACACTGAACAATGACGTTTTCCACTAGCAAATAAATGATCACAGTGCAACATGAGAAGCTTGTAGCTGAAGGCAACTGAGTATTTGGTTCTCATGTTTCTATGGAAACAATTTGATAAAGGGGAAATAAAAACAAACAGTTTTTTCTTTCAATGGCTAGGATATACTGTTTTCTGAAAGCATTCAAATATTTTTTCTAATCTGGGAGAGGAATAAAGATAAGACAGAAACAGAAAACACTTAGTGGAATTAGAAGCACAGGCTGGGGGAGTGTTTATTTTTTCTGTGAGGGTTTTCATTAAAACAAAAAGTCTTGTAAAAGATGTGACATAAGCTCAAATGGATAACTAGAAACAACTGCATAAAAGATCAACCTGCCAAACATTAGTGTATGCATGTAACACAAAAGCTGAAACGACATTTAAAAATGCAGTTATACTTAACACATGGGAATAACTTCTTATCAAAATGACACTTTCCATATTATCTTTAGATGTGAATGGTTTCACAGATGTATACAAAAAGAAAGAGTGCAAATATCTATACTATAGGAGACCCATTTGGAAAGAACTGAGCATGGGAATTTGATAATAAAAGGATTTCAGGATGGTTATTCATTTGAATATCTGGGACAAAGGAAAATTGAAGTACTTATATTAAATGCAAGAGGCACTCCAATAGTGATAGAAGAGGAAAAAAAAAGATAATTTGTGTATTTATTTAAATAAAAATTATGGCAATTTGTAGTACTAAGGGGCTACTGACAAAGAAGGAGGATTACACTGGCATGTATTTATATTTCAGCTAAAACTACTACAGTGGAGCTTAATAAAATTCTGGGAGAGATAACCAGCTTTCAGCAGGAAATATTACTTATAGCTGGAATGAAATTGTACTTACAACAGTGAGGATATATCTGGTGGCCTAGAAGGAAAAATATAAGAAGGTAGATTTTTAAAGAAATTTATAAAAATATTTGGTACTGAAGATGTGAATTTGGTAGTAGGAGTTCAGAGAGAATTTACATATTATTCCCCAAGGTACAGAAATCGGGCTAGGCTAGACAGAAATTATACTCCACAGGAACATGTTCATTTAACTGAAAGTTTTGATATGCATCCAATCACTGTTTCAGATCAAGCCCCAATAATAACTAAAATACAAATGAAGAGCAATGAAATAAAAATGACACACCGACGCTTCCTCATTTACCTGTTAAAAAGAGAAAAATTTAAGGAATGGGTAGTGCAAATTATTTAGGTGTTATTAGGGAATACAGAAATTTCTTCTGAAAATATAGCTAGGGAGTGGGATAAAATTAAAGTTTAAAAATATGGTGGAAATAAAGAAAAAGAGATATGGCTAAGAACAATAATCATTGAGAGGGACTGACAAAGTTTAAAGTATTGCAGAATAGAGGGAATCTCACAAAACAAGAAGAGGTGCAATTGCAGAGTGCTAAAGAGAAGATAAGGGACTTCCTCATTAATAAGCATGAGTTTAGAAAGATTGCTGTTAAGCAATTGTTTTTTTTTATAACTCCGGAGCACAAAAACTTTTAGCACAGTGGTTCAGGTAACAGAAAGTAGAAAGAGTTCTTGCCAAGCTTAGGAAGCCAAGGAAAATAACCAGAGATCCTACAGACGTATTAGAAATATTTCTGACATTTTATGAAAATCTGTATAAAACAGAAATGTGGAAATCAAGAAAATGTACAAATGGAAATGTTTATAGAAGAATTGAATATGTCAAAGTTAGAGGTAGATAAGGCTCGATTACCAATAGTTGATATTCCTGTGTAAGTTTGGAAGCTAGGATAGAAGAAAGTTATTAATGATCTGGAAGGTTTTGTTTAACAGTATTTAAAAAGGATAAAAGAAGCACCAATATCCTGGAAGAAAGCTGTTTCATACAGGCCCATTTCAATCCTAAACCATGATTATAAAGTGTAGGTAATCCAAGAAAAAAAGAGACGGAGACAGCTTTGGAATCCAGAACAGGCCTTTACTTGATGCAAACACAAGCGCTTTCACAATTAAGCTTCTTCAGGTGTATACAAGCACTAAAAATACCACACCTTTATACTCATGTTACATCACCCAATTGATAGTCATGTGACTGGTCCCATCTATCATAATATATTTTATTTCATTCATAATAACTAAAACATATATAAAAATATATATATATATATATAAACATAAATATATAATATATATATATATATATATATATATATAAATAAAAAACATCAAAAATATACATATATTGTGTTATTAAAATATTATAAAACAAATATACTGTGTTGTGGACAGCAGGAGATGAATATATTACCTACGAAGTGGTCTCATCTTTAATTTAGGTTTCAGTGGGATACACTCATTCAGGCCATGCCCTTCTGTGGCTCTAAGCTTTGTGATCCAGATTGCTTCCAGATTCTCTGTCTTATTGCGTATATCCCCTCGTCTCATGCTCTCATATAACAAAGCTTAACTCTGAATTTGAAAATGTGAGTGCTATCAAATTCCATCACATGTTTGGCTAATGCATTGTTCTTATTTCCTTTCCTGATGTTATAGGTATGTTCCCTAATCCGATCTTTAAGATATCTATCTGTCTTCCCCACATAATATTTTCTGCAGATCCTACAGTCTGCCAAGTAAAGCACATGTTGACTGGTGCAGTTGGCTCCTGTATTAAAATAAAAGTCCTGCTTCAAATCAGGATGATAGAAACAAGGACTTTCATCTATATACGTGCACCAACTACAGCTACCACAGGGTCTAGTGCTCCCATTACTAATATCTGTGTGTCTACCTTTGGGGTAGCATAACCTCCTCTTTAGGGATCTGTCATTCCTGTAACTAAATTTAGGGACATTATCAACCAAACTGGCTATATCTTTGTCTGTTAGTAAAATCTGCCAGTTCTTCTTCACTATATCAGTGTACCTATTTATATCAGTGGAATATTTCAAGGATATTCTGGTTTTACTATTGTCGAGGGCTGTCTGTCTCTTGCCTATATATCTAGTTCTACGTGAAAAATATGGTTTGGCTAGATCATCTCTCATGGCCATAACCCGAGGTATATGTGTCTGTATACTATTGTTACTATACCCCCTGTCACCTAAAAGTGTCTTGACCCTATCCAATTCCACATTAAAATCATCATCCCTCACATTCAGTCGTGAGGCTCTCATGGCCTGGTTGGTAATCACATTTTTAAATATATGGGGTGGATGTGCACTACTCCTGTGTAGTAGATGGTTAACATGACAATCTTTCCTGTGCTGTCTTGTAAATATTACATCATTATTGCCTTTTACAATCTCTACATCTAAAAAATCCATATTAAATCTTGACATCCTATGTGTAAAATTTAAATAATGTGTACTATTGTTGATGAAACTGACAAAACTAGCTAACTGCGACTCATCTCCTGACCATAAAATAAAAACATCGTCCACAAATCTCCGATAAAAGGTAATCAAGTGGGCGAATGGGCCCTTAAACACAAACTCATCTTCCCATACTGCCATGACCGCATTGGCGTAGCTATTGGCACAGGAAGTGCCCATAGCTACGCCATTGCACTGTCTGTAGAATTGATCAATAAATAGAAACAAATTATGTTCCAAGACCAGTTCAAGCAATCGTAAGACCAGACTCACTAAATCAGGGCTGTATCTAGCTGATGTTTCCATAAAACACTTGGTAGCTATGATACCCTCCATATTGGGGATCACAGTGAATAAAGAAACTACATCCAGTGTAACAAAAGTTACATTGGAATCATGAATTTCTAAAAACTCATACAAATCACTCAAAAAATGCTCTGTATCTCTAAGAACATGTTCATTTTTGTCTAAAATTGGTCTCAGGTGCTTCTCAATGAAAATAGAGATTGGTTCTGTACATCAACCTCTACCTGAGACAATAGGTCTCATAGGAGGGTCAATGACAGATTTGTGTACTTTAGGGAGGCCGTGCAAAATAGGTACAACTGGATGACTGACCATAAAGTAATTGAAAAGTTTCACATCAATTAAGTCACCATCAAGTAAACCAAGTAAAACATTCCATACATCATTAATATGACAGGAAATTTGTTCAGTGTCTAGCTTCTCATAAAACAAGTCATTCATCAAACTTATTTGCATACTGGACACATATCTCTCTCTGTCCAGGATGACAATCAAGCCTCCCTTGTTAGCTGGTCTAATTATAATTTCTGTATTTCTCTCTAGTTCAGTTAAAGCATTTCTCTCAGAGATAGTCATGTTATGTCTCGTATTTCTATAAACATGTGTTGCATTCATTTCATAGATGTCACGTATACATATTTTTTCAAAAGCATTAATCAAAGTATTTGCATTAGGTATAAAAGTACTTGGTTTAGAAAACACATTGCATGTACCTTCAACAATTGCATTGTCTTTGTACAACATTTTTAAATTCAAAGCTCTAGCAAACATTTTAATATCAAAAATGACCTCAGTATGATTAGAGCAACTCGTAGGTATGAAGGAAAGCCCCTTACCTAGAACAGACAGATGAAAATCATTCAAAACAAACGTTGACAAGTTCAAAACTAGTCCCTCTTGCTGTTCATGAAGGCTTTCTTGATGCTCATTCGGTTCCCTGGGATGTGCTCCCATTTCCTTTTGCCCCTCGTCACACTTCTCCCCCTCGAATGCTCTCGAGTCGTGTAATGGTCTGGTCTGACTGGAAGTGGGAAGTCTATATTGTGTCGATGAAAAAAATCCTCGTTTATGGAGCCCGACTGCGCCCCTTGCCCATCTCGACGTATTTGCGCTGTAGTCACAAAAGTCTTCTTTCTGGCACCCTGCTCCATGGATTGAGCAGCACAAACATTCAAATTCACTTTCTGTATGTTGTTAGTATTATCTGCGTTATTCATAGCTTCCGAATACTTGACGCAAAGATGGTGGTGTAGCTACATCCGCTGATCCTGTGGTGTTCACAGGAACTTCTTCCCCTGGTGTATACTCGTCTCTGGGCCAGGTGAAGATTTGACCTTTGCGAAAATCGTTCCGATCTCTGACGATTTTCGCTATTTTCCCTTTCTGTAACTTCATTTCATACAAAGAAAGAGAATTTAATATGTCCTCTAAGTGTTCATCAACAACTGTGATCGTGAATTCTTTACAAATCCTCTTATACATGTCCTCTATCTTCTCAATAGATGCAGTCATTTCACGTTCAGCTGCTGCAACTAATAAGCGCAAATAGCTGAAGCTGGATTGCAGGTTAATCTTCTGCCATTCTTTCAATAACACAGTGTCACCATTGTGAAATGAAGGCATTTTAAGCACTCGCAGTCCACGAGGTATGATTTGTTCATTTAGACATACCTCTAGATGGTATTTCTGGAACTGACTGCGCTTGAGTTTAAATAATTCTTTCTCTACAGCAAACAGCTGTGTTTTTAACGAAATAACATCATAAGATATGCTGCTCATACTATCTGCTGTTGTGTCAGTACAATTAACTAGTGGATTTTCAGTTCTAGTAACACTAGTTAAATAACTGTTCAGTTTCTTGTTATTAACTTCATTCTGAGATATGAGAACAGGAATAGCAGTATCAAGAGAAACAATTTCTTCAGCCATCTCAGTGGGTTCTTCGGCAAAATACCACAGTAAACCACTGTAGGATCTGCAGAAAATTTTATGTGGGGAAGACAGATAGACATCTTAAAGATCAGATTAGGGAACATACCTATAACATCAGGAAAGGGAATAAGAACAATGCATTAGCCAAACATGTGATGGAATTTGATAGCACTCACATTTTCAAATTCAGAGTTATAGCTTTGTTATATGAGAGCATGAGACGAGGGGATATACGCAATAAGACAGAGAATCTGGAAGCAATCTGGATCACAAAGCTTAGAGCTACAGAAGGGCATGGCCTGAATGAGTGTATCCCACTGAAACCTAAATTAAAGATGAGACCACTTCGTAGGTAATATATTCATCTCCTGCTGTCCACAACACAGTATATTTGTTTTATAATATTTTAATAACACAATATATGTATATTTTTTGATGTTTTATATATATATATATATATATATATATTATATATTTATATATATTTTTTATATATGTTTTAGTTATTATGAATGAAATAAAATATATTATGATAGATGGGACCAGTCACATGACTATCAATTGGGTGATGTAACATGAGTATAAAGGTGTGGTATTTTTAGTGCTTGTATACACCTGAAGAAGCTTAATTGTGAAAGCGCTTGTGTTTGCACCAAGTAAAGGCCTGTTCTGGATTCCAAAGCTGTCTCCGTCTCTTTTTTTCTTGGATTACCTACACTTTTCTACAGAGACGCAGTGGTG
>NC_056729.1:1718163269-1718233269 GCF_019279795.1 Protopterus annectens | reverse complement strand
GTACCATTTAAGATACATGTGCTGCACAAGCAACACCTCACCCCACCTCAGGCCCACCATCCCCATCTTTACCTTGCTGGTGCCAGTGTACACCTGTATGTTTGCCATACATTAGCAGGGACTAGGCCGATACACATGGTGTTCTGCATTTGGGACACTACAAAATGACACTCATGTGTAGCCCATAGTTGTCAAACATCTGCAAAAAGGCTGAGGATGGGGAGGGGTGTCATTCTGAAACACAACAGTGAACTGAAGCAGACATCCAAAGCTCACTAAGAATGGCGGTATCTGCACACAGTCAAGGTCATGAATTGTGACATACATAATCCTGACTCCACAGCAATAGTGAAGGCACTGTGTGACCTCCAAGGGCTGTGCACATGAGTTGACCTTGCAATCTTGCAGAGATGGGGGACATTTGTAGGGCAGAGTGACCAAATACTGCCAAATGCAGATGGCCCATGCTAGTATATCCCTTCCAGGAATAGTGACTGCTGTAGTACACTTAGCAGTTAGTGCAACAAACCATCATGTTAAGGGTGTGCACACTTTTGCACCCACAAACTGTATGCATCTCAATCAGCATCTGCACAACTAACACAATTGTTTGATACTGCACTTGATAGCACAGGTCATATGTCACATACCAGGTTAATGTAATGTTACCATATGCAGTATTGTGGCCCCATGGCATATCAGGGAAGGTGGTGCCATGTCAGTAAGGGTGTATACACTCCTTATAGCCATGGTAAGGTTTAAAGGTTGTCAGTGTAATTGTATTTTATTGGCCATACATGCACCACTGATGATGAGATCTGCAAATCAGATATCAGGCATTCACTAATGACATCTGTCCACATATCATCCCAGGTATGTGTCGGACAAACACATAGGGGCTGTGAGCAGCAGAGCAAACATAACTGACACACATATACACATTCAACAATGGCGTGTACACCTGTGAGGTGTGGCGCACAGTACATGCCAGGGTTCTGAACAGGTGCACAGCAATACAGTGTACATGGGTGCAGTGTGTTCCAGGAGAAGGGGCATCACCTACTAACACAATCCATGCATCACAGAGGTGTATAATGTTGGTAACAGGGACTGACTATAGCTGCAGTGCATGCTGTTGAGTGCCATATGTCATGCAAGTTGACAGATGGGTAATGAGAGGTCTGTGTGTAATATCTTTGTGCAACCTCACCTGTAAATGTGTGTGTGTGTGTGTGTGTGTGTGTGTGTGTGTGTGTGTGTGTGTGTGTGTGTGTGTGTGTGTGTGTGTGCACAGTTAAGCAATGACGTACAGGTCTTAAAGTGCATTTCTTGTTTTCTCCTCACAGGTGGCGAGATGGGTCAGGCTCCCTCCTGCAGGCAAATGGATGTCAATGTCCATACAGGCACTGACAATGATGACAGGTGAGTTGAGGCACAGGCAGGGATGTCAGGGGCTGAAGCTGCACCATTGTTTGACATCCCACTGTTATCCACCCCATCCCTGCACACAGTCACATTGCCTATACATACACAATCACCAGTGGCCATAGATGAGGGACAGTTGGCATTTGGTGGCATGGGACAGAACAGTGTGGTGTCTATGGCACATGTGTCTGGACACAGCAGCCATAGATGCTCAGCAAGGTACCACACAGGCAGATGTACAGGGGTGCTCATAGGAGGGCTGCTGGTCATCATGCCCCTGGCAGAAGTGCCACATCTGGTGTCACCAGACGCATGTTTCAGGCCATCATAGAGGCACAGGCACATATGGAAAGGTATACCAGACAGGGCCTGAGGCTGCAGAGGGCTACTCATTCACTGTTATTGACAACATCAGTGATCTTGCAGGTGCCCACCATTATTTTGCAGAGGTCCTGGATAGATGGTTGGGTGTAATGGTGGAAATCCTCAACAGTGGAATGTCTGTGCTCGAGCATATGGTGGGAGTAATGCAACAGCCACGTGGACGTAGGCCAGCAACACCAACAGGTGGAGGTTAACGTGGAAGTCCAAGAAGTCATAGCCGCTTCCGTAGTAGCAGTATCAGCCCCTGCACTGCAGGGGGGCACTGTCCACACCACAACACAGCAGGCCACATGCACATGGCCCTGGCCGGTCCCAAGAGGGACCCGGATCCAGTGGCTATATGTCATCATTAGGGGAAAGTACCATATAGTGGCTTGTACCTGGTGGTGCCTGTGGAAACCCTGGCAGGCACAGTTTTCATGCCTGTGGCCAGACGGTGAACTGCACACCCTGCCAGGTACAGTCTGCAGCTGTCCAACAAATCCCTGTATAGGGCAGCCACATGTCAGAACTGTATGTGTGTATTCACTCACACATCACCAATACAGCTAGGGAAACACCATACCTACAGACACTACATCGCAACAGCCCAATTAATAATGAAACCCCCTAACACACACACACACACACACACACACACACACACACACACACACACACACACACACGCACACACACACACACACACACACACATGATGTCAAATGAATGGCTCAGCCAAGGTCTCTGGCAAACCAACAACACACCCTGTGTATATGATGATACCTCTTCCACATCCCTGTCATCCATAACATCGATGTAGGGACAGGCTAATATGGTTCTGATGCACACAGTGACTGTACTAAGTTGTACCAGTGTAATGTTGTGTAACATGTTGTCAGCAGTAATGTTTAATGCTTACATGTCAGGTAGTGTAGCTGTCCAGCTATGATGCATTATAGCTGTTATTAATACTGAGTGACTGTAGTCTCCAAAATGTATTCCGTTTGTGTTGTATGTGTCTATGTGTCAGCAGGATGTTGATCTGCTGTTGTTTCCTACAAGGGGTATGGCACTGTGGTGCCACCTAGACTGTGTCATATCCCAGGCACAGCTAAACACAAGTAACAGGTCTGCATAACAGTTACTGCATGTGCCACATCACTGATAGGTCTGAGGGGTGTATACAGGTGAGTGCATGGTGGCTAATGTCAGCAGCCCTTCTACAGTGAACAATGGTAAGTGTAATGGGAGGTACACACCACATGTTTGTGTATAACACACACACACACACACACACACACACACACACACACACACACACACACACACACGCACACAGCCTTTGGTGTTGATGCAATACACAGATAATACTGTACATGTGGATGTATGTACTTTTGCAAGGAAACCATTTTAGCCTATGTAATTCCACCAAGACAGAATAGACACAACAACACATTGGGAAATAATCAGTCTGCTAGTTTAATGTCATTGACGATGGCACTGGCAGGGTATATGTTCCCTTCCCCAGTGTAGTGCAATCCTCAACTTGGTAAATATAGGTGTGCTGGTGTGAATGACAACTACTTAACCTGTTAACATGAACTGTACACTATTACAGCTAACTAAGCGGGGGACACACTCAACATTAACCGCATTGCTGGTGGCTGTGTCCACAAGATCCACACCCAGCTATATATACCAACCCCAATATCGCTGTATAGCTATACAGTGGGGAAGAGTGCATTTACACATCTACTACTAGTTATGATGGAAGGAATTTCCACAGGATGATACCTGTGAAATGTTAGCATTTGCCAGTCAGTTCTCAGACAGATGACCTCCTGGGACAAGTATATTCTGCAAACTGAAGTAGGTCCCTTCACATACACACACACTCTTACTTGGCAACACTGGGACTAGAACCCCTACCTAGGTACGTAGTGCTACTAATGTGTATGGCCTTAATTGCACACACCACACAGCTTTTAGGATGAGGTCTGTTCCAGGTTATGTGTTAAGTAAAGAACATTACCAGGCCCTAGTATGGTAATGGGGGATGTACTGGTTGTTTATGAACAATACATAGTGTGACCTACTGTCATATACACATTGACAAACACATAACAATCATACACACATCTGAGTCCATTCAGTTACAGATAAGTTGCACACAGCACATGCATCACTGGGCTGGATAGTGTAATCAGTTACCTGCATGATTACTGGTGACAGTGGTCTCCATACAGTGGACCTTGGGACATGTACTGGGGGTACCATGGTGTAAAAACAGTATACCCAGCACCCACACCTCACATTGGATATTGTACTCACTGAAACCCATGATAATACTCTGACATACCCACCATCACACATTGACCAAGACTGCAATACAATGCCTTGTCTATCTCAAGAGTGCTACTACAGGGCTATGCATCTATTGCACATGCCACAGGGATAGTAGGGTGATGCATTGTCATGGCTCTCCTATGGTCAGCAACATTGCTATCTCTTATACTGTGTGGCAAGGTGTATTGTATTAGGAGAATGTGGCCTCATAATGCTGTATCCTAAAAATATACACACTTGCACACATATACACACTTGCCAGAACTCAGAGGGTAACCCATGCCTATCTACCCATTTGTACAACAGTGTTGTGCTGGTACTGCAAGCTCCAGGTAGCCCATAGGGATAAATAACATATATAACATATATGTATATATATATATATATATATATATATATATATATATATATATATATATGTATAACATATGTCCATAACATGTAGTGGAGTCATACCTCAGCACCAATAGTCACAACCTCTTAGTGCAAGGGGATGTCATGTAAGTATTGCAAGTATACATGTAGACTTTTGCTACTGAAACAGGGGATGTCTTAATAGAAATGTGTGGGATGTCACATCTGATATTGACATGTACACCATCAGCTACTTTCAGACATCATAAGATCATCATAGTGCAGTACCACACAAATCACAGTAATAATCCTGTGGAATACAGCAGAGATATGACCAATAAATGTGGACAGTTTAACACACTCTGGTCAGTCCAGAGGTATACACAGCACCCCTTAGTGCAAGACATGTGGACCAAGCCTGAGAAAGTGGATGTTTACAGCCATGTAAATAGGGATATCATGAAAATACTGGAATAGATAAGCTCACACAGTTTATGCATTCACACACTCCTGTCTGTCCTGACACATAATAACCAGAGGAGCAGAGGTCACAAGCCCACATACTACACACTAGTTAGTGACATACATCTGTACAGCATCCCTTTGCTTTGTCAGAAATACACAACAGTTATGCTGGCCCAGCAACAGTACATATGACAAATATCTGGACATAACATCACACTGGGTAAATACACTGAGCTGCTAGGCATGTCACAAAGCACCGCGCAAACTACAGGTAGACTTCCACAACACTGGTCTACATTTCTTATGGGGGAATACACATGTACCTGTAAATATAGCAGGCTCTACAGGCATGTAACAGCATGGAGTAACAGACACCTGTGTGAAAGTGCATGCCCACAACCAATCTGTACACAGCCACAGTCACATATGGTAAGTGTACTTAATATTACAGTATATGGACTGTGTGAACAACACCATCCTCATATGTGCCACTCACACACCAATCCTACATGCACTGGGCCAATACACAGTGTATTCCGATGCCTGACTGTGGTATGAGACATGTGTCGGTTTGGCACTACAAACATGTATGCCGACAGGGTACCATACACTGCAGCAGCATGCAACATCACTTAGAACAGAACCAAGAACAATTACATCTACCACAGTCTGTACACAGGCCAAGATACATATTCACATTACACACTCTGTCGATAATCACCATTAAGTACACAGACCTCACTACTGTACACACTACAACAGAATGTCCAGGTTTTGTCCTCAAATATAAGGCCTACTATACATAACATGTCTAGCAGTCTGATATCTCACTGGTTTGTTATCAGGTATGATGTCAGTAAATAATGATGTACTGAACATATGTACCTCTTACTGCATGACATATGTACAAAGGTTGACTGAGTTGTGGCTGGAGGCACAAACACAGGGCTAGTATTGACATGTTACTGTGATAAACCGACACATTTACTGGTGTAACAGGGTTTGTTGTGACATATGTCTACCGAGGGATATGAAGTCAGTAACTCACATGGCTGTCACCATGTACTGACTGCATTTCTAAGGATAGGAAATGTGGGAGTAACACAACACATGTAAGACTCCAAACACTGGCCAGTCTGCAGATAGCCCTACAGGTGAGAGTTTCCTCAATGACATAACACTGTCATGACAGATATTAAATCATGTAGAACAGCCATATCCACACAAACCCTGTTAAACCAACATTACTTCAAATGTAGAAGAGCAAGACTTACATTCTATCCTCATGTCTGGAACATCCCCCTCCTGTTTGTTGACCTGTCTCCACAGTGTATGTTGTAAGAGTTATATCCAACTACCGTCTGTGATGCTGTTTGTCAAACACCCACATGAAGTCCTGCTCACAGTGAATGAAAAGGGCCAACACACACAGGAAGTGCTTAGTTATAGGAGTGTGTTTCCATGCAGTTGGCTATAGGAATGATACCACGGCTATTCCACATGCAATCAGCTAGTGGGGGACTGCAATTTGTGCACAGGCCATCAGCTGATCATGAGCATCACTTACAAAACACAAGCTGCTGCCTAAGCAAAGCAGTTGTACTTTTCCACATCCACCAGAGAGGGAGTGAGAGAGACAGAGATAAAGTAAGAAAGGAAGGGAGTAGGAGAGTAAGAGCCAAGCATGTTTGTGTATGAGCCATGGGTGGAGAGTGGTATCTGGGCATTGTGATGGCTGCCTATATTGTGTACTAATCCATACTGTCACATGGTAGTGGCACATGGCTGTACACATTTATGGCTGAGGATTGTCGACTAGAATCTGTACAATGTTTGGAAAATGTTGGCCTTGTAATGTTGACAATGGGACATGTAGCTCCTCAATATGATGACGTGGCAAAAACTACACTCCAATGGACCCTGTCATTACATAAGCACCCCAACTGGACACCGATAATACACACAAACACACACTTACCAGTACTGGGTTTCAAACCCATACCTATGTATTGCTATTACATTGTTATGCAGTTATTACATGCGCCACAGAGCTTACATGTTGAAAAGTTGTCCAAAGGCATCTTTGAAGGTGAGTGACATCAGAAACAGTAATAAAGGAGGGATAAGGGAAGTGTAGTACATGTGGCTGTCCACAAAAGCAGGTGTCAAGGAAGACACAAACACACTCTCTCAGGGACTCACACACATTATCACAGATGGCAGGGTCAGGATTAGAACTCCTAACTAACTAGATTGCTACACTACAGTATTACGTGGGTATCATGTGTGCCACAGAGCTTATCAGGTTAATATATGGTCAAAGGGTTATGTCAAGGTGACTGACATCAGAAGGCATGCTACAGTAGGGCAATGGGAGGTGTAGTGAGTGTGAATGGCTTCAAAATCATTAATCTGCACACACACACACACACACACACACACACACACACACACACACACACACACACACACACAGATACAGACACACACGTGCCAGTACTGACATGCATGAGTTCATTGCTTCACAGGTGTGTAGTAGTTGACTGTACCAGAAGGCTGTACAAGGCTACGCAAAGGGTATACCATGGCATCAGGCCACATGACAATGGTCTCCAGTGTGGTTCAGGGGTGTAGTCCCTGGATTGGCCCACAAAGGTGGGTATTGTATTCACCATCCACTCATCTGGGTTACTATTGTGGGTGGCCAGTGCTGTGCAATGCTTGCCATGTATGTGATCTATATTCCATAACATGGATAGTGTATGGGTTGTGCACATGTCCCACATGCATGTACTGTGATATGTGGAAGTGTACCTGGGGTCTCTAGGGCATGTTGTGTGGACAGACTGTTATCATCTGATGTGGCATTCCTGACCACATGTGGTGAGAACTGGCTATGGAACTGAGGTCGTGCCTGCACCTACATTGACAGCATGGTACAGGTATTCACTGGAGTTAGTGGCATCTGTCCATACAGGGCATGTGTATAAGACATGGTATTCCCTTTGTGTGTTACATTTGCAGACTCTATAGTTGTTGCAGGCATCCAGTGGGGAACATAGCAAAGGACCACTGTAAGCAATTATTTGACTATTGTACGGATGGAACAGGCTGCCATGTCCTTTTACTTGCTGGATAGCACACACTCAGTCAGGGGATGTTACACATCCCGGTATATTCTGATGTCAGTGGCAGTGTTGTGGTGAACAGGCATGTAGTCCACTGCAATCACACTGTGGTTACTATCTGTGGGCAATATGCAGGGAACTACCAATATAGTGGTTGTTGGCTAGCCAAGTGTATTTGTGTATGAGACATGGGTGGAGAGTGTTATCTGGATAATACAAGGGTTGCTTATATTGTCCACCAATCCATAATGTCACATGTAGGGCTATGGATTGTCTACACCTGCCTCTCTGTTGTTTGAATCTGTTGTCCTTGTAAGGTGGACATTGTGAAATATAGTAGGTCCTCGATAAAAGAATTTAGCAAAATCTGCCCCACGATGAATCTTGTCATTATACAATCACAGCAACCTCCACACAGGATACTGATGACAAACACACAAACACACACACACTTGTCAGTACTGAGATTCAAACCACTACCTAGCTATGTATTGCTACTACAGTGTACCACATTTATCGCATGCACCATGGAGCTTACTGGACAGATGTCTCAAGGTACTTCTAAGGTGAGGCACATCACCAGCCCTTGTAAATACTGGCATTGGGTGATGTAGTGGGTGTGAGATTCCAAAAATGATTTCACCCTGATCACACATTTACATTTGCCAGGGTTAAGATTCAAACCTCTATCCAACAGCCTTTACGGACCATTATGTTTACACATTTACCACATGCACGACTGACCTGACATGGTATAGGCTTCGCAACAGATACTTGTAAGGTGGGTGATATCTGCAAGACTGCTAAAGTCAGACTCAGAGATGTGTACTGGGTGTAAATAGGGACAAAAAACTTTGAGGTACACACACAAACATTTGCCACAGATGGGCTTTAAACCCATAGTTGTGTAGTTACTGCTACTACATTGCTCCACATTTATGGCTCACAGTACAGAGCTTATAGGGCTAGCCCTTCTCCAAAGGTATATTTCAATGTAGGTGACATCAGCAGCCTTGCTAAAGTAGGGCAATGGAAGGTGTAGTGACTGTGAATAGCCTCAAAAGCATTACTCTGTCTACACACACACACACACACACACACACACACACACACACACACACACACACACACACACACACACACAGAGTTCCACAGTTGCCATGTCTAAGATTAGAACTCCTACCTAACTAGTACATCACACTATAGCATTATGCAGTTATCGCACACACCACGGAGCATATAGAGCTAGCCCTTCTCCAAAGGTGTATTTCAAGGTGAATGACATCAGCAGCCTTGCTAAAGTAGGGCATTGGGAGGTGTAGTGCCTGTGAATGGCCTCAAAAGCATTGATCTCTATACACACAAACACACACAGTTTCCATGTCTGGGATTAGAACTCCTACCTTAGTACATCACACTATAGCATTACACAGTTATAACACACACCACTGAGCTAATAGGGCTAGCCCTTTTCCAAAGGTGTATTTCAAGGTGAATGACATCAGCAGGCTTGCTAAAGAAGGACAATGGCAGGTGTAGTGACTGTGAATGGCCTCAAAGGCATTGATCCCTATGCACACAGAGTTTCACAGTTGCCATATCTGAGATTGGAACGCCTACCTAACTAGTACATCACACTTTACTAGAAAGGCTCACCCAGACTCTGCTACACTTTGCTGTGAGGGAAAGGTTAGTTTGCTTTTTATTTGTTGTATTTTGTATTACTTTATTGCCTTTTTGTATTTTGAATACTGTGATTTGTTTTCCTTACCTTGTGTTTTACTTTTATTCTGCTTTTAAATGCATATTAAAACTTGAAAAGAGACCACAGCTCTGTCTCTTGTGAGTCAGGCAGAACATTTTTCCCCACCCGGTTACTGTTGTATTCTTAAACACCACTGTCTTTCTAGTTGCCTGCCCCTTATGTTAAGTTGACCATATATCTCATTTCCTCTCTGCTTTTACTGGCTTGTGTGAGTAAGTGCAAAATTATCATTTTGTGAAATCACTCCCCTTCAACTATTTAAATTTATTGGCCATCCTACTGTATTCCATAGTACCAGAATACAAAAGTGACCACCCCCTTTCAATCTATCTTGCTGTTTTAAAAATAGTGACTCTCCACTAAAACTTAACTTTTTAGACAGGTAAAACTTAAGTTACCTACTTTCACATCTAACTCCTCTAGTGGATACTGCAGTGTTTAGGATAAACCATTTTTTTTTCATCTTACCTTTAAGCATCCCTGTGACTAGTACTTGTTCTAAAACCTGCTGGAAAGCACTAGGAAGCCTAAAACTGATACAAGCACTCAACTCTCCTTGTTAATAAGGAGAAATTAATTGTAGGAGCTAAACAGCCTATAATTGCAAAGTACCTTGCTAAGGTAAGGGAAAACAGCTCTTGTACTTTACAAAAAAAAGCACCAAACCAGGCATGTCCAAGGGTCAGCTTCCGCTGATTTCTCCTGTTCACCTGGTGAATCTGGGCATACTGAGGCAATGCAGCAATTGCCTAATGTACGCAGACAACACTCTCCTCCTACCACCCAACACTACAACCTGCGAGTGATGCACTTACACAGCCAAACTGGAAGCAAAGCTCTCTCCATCCAAGACTGTGCTAGAAAGTCAGGAGGAGAAGGTTAACACCTGCACTACACCTCAAGCAACACACAGCCCTTCTAAATCGACACCACCAACACCCTCACATAGCAACACTAAACCCTCATATGCAGAGGCCCTTAACAGTAACCTGCCCAAGCAACAAGGACCTCCAAAGCTGAAACAGAAACAAACACCAATCACAACCAAAGTGTCACATAGCTCACAACACCAGAGTACCACCCAACAACAGCCCCTAATGCAAGACAACGTACCCAACACTTTAGTCATAGGTGACTCTATAGTCAGGCACAGTGATGTCCCACTCACCAAGCTGAACAAGGAGAAAATTACAGTCAGCTGCTTGTCAGGTGCCAGGATCCACCACATAACGCATGCACTCAAGTCACTCCACAAAAAGTACAAATATGACTCTGTCATTGTCCATGTTGGAGTGAATGATTTGAGACGTACCTCCCTGGACTACATGAAAAGAGACATGGAACAGCTCTCGGATCATGTGGCCCAGGCAGGTATGACCCTAGCCCTGAGTAGCATCCTGCCTTTGCCCAGAATGATACTACAGTATAAGGACATAATTATTGATTTCAACAATTGGCTAAACTTCTGGCTTTGCCAGAGATGGTCTGCACCTGTCACCCCACGGATTCAGGTTACTGGCTAAGGCTCTTGCCATCCCTGTAGTGCCTTTTTTAGGCAAAGTTCAACGTACAAAACCACCACCATAACAGGTACAAGCATGCAAAATCTGAAGGTAATGTTACTCAATGCTAGAAGTATAAACCTCAAAATGCACTCTATCGAGGCACTCCTAAAAATGGAGAACATCAATATCTGTGCAGTAACTGAGACCTGGTTTAAGGCTCCAGAGTGCACCCCTGCAATACCAGGGTACAACTCATACCACATTTTTCGGCCGCCAAACCAGGACTGAAACACTAAAAGTGGAGGAGTGTCCATATTCACCAAGGATATTCACGCCACCAGGCTAGTTGCCCAAAACAATGCATCTGAAATTCTCCAGGTGCAACTAACACTAAGTAAGACTGCAATCCAAATTGTAGCTTGCAATCCCCCACCATGCCCCAAGATTCTCACTACACCTTTCTAAATATACTGGAAAATATTATGATACAACCAACACCCTAATACTGGGTGATTTCAACTACCCTGCTATTAACTCGGAAAACTACTCGTATATCAACACCTTTGCCCAATGGTTCTTGGAATTCATAAATTCCAGTGCCCTGGATCAACTAATCCATAGTCCCACCAGGGGCTCCAATATCCTAGACCTGGTCATTACCAACATGGGAAATCTATGCTCCACACCTATGGTCACCCCCTTGTTGGTCAGGTCTGACCATAAGCTAATCACTCTTGACATCTACATCCCTTCCCCACCACCCAGTAAGGAAACCTCTGTAAAGAACTTCTCCAAAGGCAACTTCATGCTATTCAAGTCAGAAATGACAAACTTCATGACACTCATGCAGATGGGAACTGAAAGTTCGACTGCTGAATCCTACACTAAAGCACTGTACAAGCGCATCCACTCGTGCATGAATCGTGCCATCCCAAATAGAACCAAGGCGCTCTCCTCCAAAAAAGGAAGGTTCATAGGTTCATGCTAGGCTATCTGCCCTAGGGCATTTATAAGCCTAGCCAGAATGTGTTTGGCTTTCGCCACCCATTTTAAATTTATTTTGCTATGCCCTTTTTTGAGGTTAGTATACTGTGCCTCTGTCTAACAGTGACACAGAAGTGATACCCGGATAGGTTCATAGGTTCATACTAGGTTATCTGCCAATCTGGTTGTCTCCTGCCATAAACAAACTTTATAACAAAAGGAAGAAACTGTTGCAGAAAAGAGGAAAATCCCAGGATGCAAATAACTCCTTTACCAGCCTCAGTAAGAAGCTGAGATCCCTCACAAAATCCTTCAAAGCTAGTTATGAAAATAAAATTGCCAAAAATTCCAAAGACAACCACAAGGCATTCTATAGCTATATCAAGAATCTAAATGGCAATGCTCAGATTTGCTCTGAGCTACAACAGAATGGCATTAAATATACTGATCCCAAGGATATTGCCAATATCCTGGCAAATCAATTCAGTGCCAACTTCACACCCCTAAAGGGCCCATCTCAATACCGAAAGATTGCCAAATTCCGGTAATAATGGCTACAAAGGTAAGAAACGCACTCTCCAAAGCTAAAAATACAGCATCCATGGGACTAGATGACATCCCAGGCTGTGTACTACTTGAACTATAAAATGAACTGGCACCTCACCTAAGTGTCATGTTTAATCATAGCCTCACCTCAGGCTTCATGCCTACTGAGTGGCGCACAGCTACAGTTATTCCACTCCACAAGGGGGGATCCAGCTTGGATCCTGGGAACTACCACCCTATCAGTCTGATGAGCCTGATCTGCAAGACCATCGAACCTATTATCATGAAACTTATAAACAAAGACATTGGTAACCTTCAAACACCCCACCCAGTTTGCATTTGTGAAGGGCTGATCTTGTCTCCTGAACCTGACTGACTTCTTTGAATCAGTCTCCAGAGCTGTGGATGAGGGTAAGGTGGTCCACACAGCCTATCTGGACCTCACCAAGGTCTTCGGCACCATCCCCCATTCTGGAATCATAGATAAACTTACTAAGCTGGGAATTAATCCCTACATCACTTGATGGGTGCCAACTGGCTTACTGACAGAACCCCCACTGTAAAAGTAGCAGACTCCAAATCCAGCTCCAGACAAGTGACAAGTGGAGTACCTCAGGGTTCAGTCCTAGGACCATTCTTGTTTGGCATCTACTTCTCTGAAGTGCATGCCAATACTAAGGGACTCTGGCTAACAAAGTTCACAGAAGACTGCAAACTGGGAGCCATTATTGAATCCCCAAATTATGTGGATATTCTACAAAAGGGCCTTACAGAAACAGATGCTTGCTGCCAGAGCCATGGGCTCAAGCTCAATGCCAAGAAATGTACAGTTATCCCCTTTGGGAAAAAACATGTACCCAGGAATTACCACATAGGTGGCAGTACACTAAACACTGAAAGTGTGATAAGAGACTTAGGACACAGGTGGACAGTGGTCTCACCTTCAGTAACCACATTGCCACAACACTTAGGAAATCCTTCTATGTGGCACATCTCATCACTAAGGGCTTTTCATTCAGAAAAAAGGAGGTAATTGTCCCACTGTACTCATCCTTCATTAGACCCATTATAGAATACAATGCCCCATTTGGTATGTAACTCTCAAGACATCTGCAACAACTGGAAAGGCTGCAGAAATACCTCACTAAAAGAATTACAGGCCTAAAGCAGATGCCCTATGCTGACCATCTAAAAAAAACTCCAGCTATACTCTGTCGCATATCGTCTACTCAGAGGCGATCTCTGTTTAACATACAAGGCCATGTCAAACCCAGAGCTGTTGGACATGCTACACTAAAAGAAATCCCAATCCCTCAGAGCCACACGCTCCAGGGATCTAAACCTTGTCATCACAATGAACAAAACATGCTGGAGGGATAGGTTTCTGACACAGAGGCTCCCCAGACTCTGGAACAGACTGCCCATACATGTCAAGCAGAGCACCTCTTTGGCCCTCTTCAAAAGGAACCTTGACGATTGGATGGGAGATAGGAAATTCACCCCGGGGATCACGTCAGTCACCCTGCTAGACAGGGGTCCAGGGAAGTAAATATTGTGGGAAGAAATAGCCAGGGAATTGTTATGGCTAGGGTTGCATAAGCCCTATGGCTGATAGCCTAGTACCAACCTATGAACCTATAGCATTACGCAGTTATTACACATTCCACAGAGCTTATAGGGATGATATTTGTCCAAAAGGGTATTTCAAGGTGACTGACATCAGCAGGATAGCTAAACTAGGTCAATGGGGAGTGCAGTGTGTGTGATGGGCCATAAACCATTCCTCTGAAAACACACACACAACACTCAGTCACACACAACTTTACATTTGACAGGACTGTATATACAACTGCTAGATGAATAATGACTTGTGCTGTCATGTTACACAGTTATCACAAGCACCACAGACATTATAGTGCGGAGGACTACCAGAAGCAAATGTCTACAGTGATAGACATTTGCACATCATGTGATATTAGCCAATTGGATGTGTGCTGGGTGGGACAGGCCTCATGATGAGAAGCTCTTTGTCACTGTCTGTCTCTCTCTTCCTCACATCTATGTTTGTGTATGTTTTACCTATTATAGTGTGTTGTCCTTGGATATATGTGTGTATTCCTATCCAATGTGTGTGCAAAGCATGACTGGTGTGCAATGTGGAGTGTGTGCACAGACATCTGCGACTGACAGATATGTATAGTCCACTGTTGTTGTCAGACATGGGCTTCATTTCTCTGAGTGGGAGCATGCCCAGTATGACCTTCTGTATTGAATGTGTGAATCCATTCCAGGTAGGTTGTACTCCAATGCAGGCATTTGTGTTCTACACCTACAGCTAGCAACCTGTTTCTGCAGGATATCTGTAGATAGGTTGACAATATGGGGTCACAATGGGCAAAGGATAGAGGGATGCTGTAACTAATTGTGTCTGTGCTACGTCTGCTACATGGTTTTGGTGTTAGCAGAGATATTCAGACATATGTACTGTTTTACACTGTGATGTATTATGTCATCAACTACTGACAGATATACGTATTTGCTCACAGTAATTTCCTGGGGAATACAAAATGAATGAAGCTGTGTGCAGTATTTTGGTCTGCAGCCTACATATTCTTGCACAATCATGCCATTCTGGAGGGAGAGCTGCAGACACTTGCTGATGGGTCTGTGTAAAAGGTCCAGCACCTTGGTACTGTGGTGGCTGAGGATCCCATGCTTGTACATCCATTGACATGTCAGAACAACCATATCCTGTTGTGGCCATAACTCTCAGCTGTACAGATTCACACAGGTTACCCAGAGGCAGGGCTCATATATCTGGTCATTAGCCCTTCTCATTCTGGTTTACAAGCAGGTTTGTAGCCACCCATCCCTGTGTTTGCAGGCAGGGGTAGTATGGGCACACATCAGAGTTTCAGACTTCACATACTCCATGGCGTCCATGCTTCTACCCCCCCTCCCATTATTCTATCCTCTTCCTTACATTATGCAAGCGATATCTGATATATATCCCTATAGTTATCACTTCATCCCAGCAGTATTTAGGGGTTGATCCACAGTTCATGCAGTAGGACATGGTGGACATGCTACTGGGATTTGTCGACATGGCCTTGCATTTGTGTTCTGTGGACTGTGTTATGTCGTTATTTTGGATTCCATGAGATAACATACATTGGCAGTACAAATGAACACAGTAATTAGGACTGTCATTAGAGACCCATGCGATATAACAGAAGTAAACAGAATATATTACTGTGCTGCTAAATTAATAACTGATAAAGTTCTACCATAGGAACATAGGGTAGCGAGGGGAAAAGAGGGGGCGAAAGCAAATACCATAATGGAAATATCGAATAGAGAAAACTATAAAGCAGTTAAGACAAGAAGTATCATTGTTAAAACATTATAGAAGAGGGAACAGATCAACAAAAATATTAAGAAATATAGATGTGATAAAAGCAACGTGCAGTATTAGAACAGACCACGATCTATTATGCACTACTGGAGATAACAAACTAAAAATTTCAAAACAGGCGGAAAGACTTAGAAGATACGAAGATAAATATAAGGGAAAAGCACAAAATAAAGAATTTACTGATGACCCAAAAATGTTTTATAGAGAATAGGGAAATAAGGTAAAATGAAATGATAGACTGCCAAAAAAAGAGGAAGTAGATACATTTTGGAGAAGTATCTATGAAGATCCTGTGGAACATAACAAAGGTGCTAAATGGATAGAAAAAGTACAGGAAAGAATAAGAAGTTTAAAGGTACAGGATATGAAATGGGATGAAGTAACAGCCAGAGAGATTGAAATAAAGTTGAGAAAAGCCTCTAAATGGAAAACCCCAGGCCCAGATGCAGTACCTAACCTTTGGCTTAAAGTATTAACTTCTTTGCACAAGGATTTAGCCATAAGTAAGAACTATTTATATGCACACCCCGAGCATACACTGCACTGGTTAACAAGAGGAAAAACAATGCTCTTACTTAAGAGTGAACCTGCAAGCTACCCTAAAAATTATAGACCAATAACTTGTCTTCTGACGACATACAAAATATACACGGAAATTGACACCGACAGATTTTATACTCATTTAGAAGAAAACTCAGTTATGGCAGTAGAACAAAAGGGCAATAAAAGAAAGTCATATGGAACAAAGGACTATTTGTTGTTAAACAAAGTTATAGTGGAGAATTGTAAGAAAGGGAAGAACCTAAGTATGGCATGGATTGACTACAAAAACAATTTGATAATATCCCACATTCATTGATAAAAGAGTGCTTAAAAATGTATAAGATACACCCTACACTGATTGACTACATTACAGTAACCATGAAACAGTGGCAGACCACTTTGCAATTAAGCCATGATAAAGGACAGATTATTATCCCAGGGATAAAAATTCAAAGGGGGGTATTCCAGGGTGACTCTCTGTCACCCTTACTATTCTGCCTTGCTATTAACCCATTAAGCTGTTTACTTAACAGTTTAGGTCATGGCTATAATTTGGCTTCTAGAAAACAACAAAGTCTATTGACTTCTCATCTCCTCTTTGTTGATGATTTAAAATTGTATAGCTCATCAGATGAGGAACTGAAAGCAGAGCTGCAGGTTGTCAAAACTTTTTCAGATGATATTGGAATGTCATTTGGTCTTGATAAATGTGCAAAAGCAACCTTTAAAGCAGGAAAACTGCAGCACCAAGCAAACATCAGTTTAGGACAAGAATGTGATATAAAGGAACTTGAGCAAGAGGGGGCGTATAAATACTTGGGAATTGATGAAGGATCAGCAATAAAACATGAACAAATGCAAATAAAGCTTAATAAGGAGTACTTTAGAAGACTTAAATTCATCCTGAAAACAGCATTGACACCTAGGAACAAGATCCAAGCTATAAATCAATTTGCTCTTCCTGTCCTAACTTATAGTTTTGGAGTGATTGACTGGTCCTAAAAAGTGTTGGATAGATTGTATATTAAAACAAAATGGATGCTTCATGCGCACCAAATGATTTATAAAAATCAGTGTATACCAAGATTATATATTCCCCATTCTGAAGGAGGGATGGGCCTCCTTGAAATCGATTACATGTATAGATCTGCAATAGTGGGACTGCACACATATCTACTGACCTCACAAGATCCAAATGTGGTGAAAGTTTTGAAACATGAGGAGAATAAATCTAAGATGACATCTCTGCTTAATTTAGCAGAAGCATGCTGACGTCGAGCAGGAATGGAAATCAAACCAGAAGTGGATAAAAAACAGGCAGCAACTGAATGTGCTAAAAAACAAAAGAAAGAATATAAGGTGAAGGACCAGGTGAGAAGGCAAGAAATGTGGAAAAAACATAAATATAGTTGCAAGTATAGACAACTTCTGGAAGAGCCTTGTGTTGATCAAGAACAAACGCAGGAATGGTTAAGGAGAGGTGAATTTACATCAAGAAATGAAAGGTCAATATTGGCAGCCCAAGATAGTGGGCTACATACATGCTGGTTTACTATGTCCATTGAACATGTGGGAGAAACAGACATATGTAGGTTTTGTGGAACTGAACTGGAAACAGTCACACACCTTATTGCTGGTTTCGACTCTCTAATGGCAGAGGGACTGTATACTGAAAGGCATAATAATGTGGCAAGATTGCTACATTGGAGATTGTGCAAACATTATGGTATCGAAGTGGCTGAAAAACACTGGAAACATGAGCCACAGAGAATCATAGAAAATGATGAAGTTTACATCACATGGGATCACCCAATACCAACAGTCCAAAAGACAGATGCTAGAAAACCTGATATAGTGGTCCAAGAAAAGAAGACAAAAGTAGCATTGATCACTGAAATCATCACATCTAGTGACTACAGTGTCTTGTGTACAGAGAGACACAAAGTCATAAAATACCTCGATCTGCAGGCAGAAATGAGAGCCATGTGGAAGAAAGATACCCAGACAGTTCCAATAGTAGTAGGAGCAACTGGTCTTATAAAAAAGAATTTACAATCGTATTTAGATATGTTACCAATTCATGTAACACCATACAAATTGCAGAAGGAGTCATTACTGGGCACACTGCGGGTGCTGCGAACAGCACTTTTGGCTAACATCAAAGAATGAAACAATACTAATTTCATGAACTTTAATTGTACTTTGACTTAGGAATGGGGTCCATTCCCGTCACGGTATTAGAAACCCAAAAGACATGGAGAAATTAAAAACGGCAGTACAGGTGAGACACAGGCCTTTGACAGAGGGCTGTAGGGCATTCGGTAGTGATGCAGGCCATCTGTAGCAGGCCACTACATTCTGTCACTCCTACAGTCCCAGGCTGCAAGCCACTGTATTCCCCTGGTGTGACAGGGTGGGTGTGCAAGTTGTTAATGGCAATAGTTTCTGTCCTTATTAACCCATTGGTGTGGATGCTGGCAGGGTGCTGCTTACAGCTAGGGACTCACCTGCATGGGACACCTCTTTAACATGCTGCATTCTGTGGGTATTCCCATACAGAAGTGGGGGACATATTGTAGTCATTCCCACCGGCAGGGATATGACCTGTGAGGTATCTGTGGCTGATGGTGGGGTGAGCTGAATGCATGTGTGCTATGGAAGCTACTTGCAGCTGACTCACAGATATACGTGGGGCATTCCCCTTATACTGCCTTGTGCGGGGACATCAGCAGTTTCTCAGTACTTCATAACTGTGCCTTTTGTGGTCTGCCAGTGTTTGGCCAGACTACATCAATATTCCATACTACACACCCAACTAATGAGCCGCTAACCTGTATGTACAATTCCAAAGGTGTGTGCATTTGACAGTAACATTTTATACACTGTCTGTCTAGGGTACTTCCACCTGTGTACTGTGTGTATGCCTTGGCCCACATCCATGCCATGTCCATCTTTCAGATGGTGTCAGATATTACATCTGAAGAATTAGTATGGATTACTGCTGGATTGGGTCTTGCTGGGATGCATTGTGTTTGACACTTTAGTTGTTAGAACTTGGCCCTGTCATCAACAGTACTGACCAATGGCCACTGGGACACAATCCTCCATGCCTAAATGCTGACCACTTTCGCACAATATACAACACACAACAATCTAACACACAGAGCCCTGCATAGTGTACACGTGCAACAATCTATCCTGCTAATTTGGCCAGTTCAGGTAATCTGTGCCCCACTGTTATTATACCCACACGTACATGTTACTACATTTCTACATAGGATTGTGGGGGAGGCACACCTGACAACTGTAAACATTTGCTATGACCGTACTAGTATTTCAGATACTCTGTTGACTTCCATTTCATTCTATATTCTAACCTATCATGCAGACTAGAGGCATATCAGTGTACTACAGTTCTTGGGTTTTATTGACCTACATTTCAGTTTCAGACTTCTTACCCTTCAGAACTAACATCCCACTGCCTGACCTGTTGTAGTCTGTCTGTGCAGGTCTGGAGGGGGACTGTTCTCCATTGCCATCAATGGGAGACCTTACCACAGTCTTTCTTTCTGGTCATCTACACCTGTCCTGGTGGCTGAGGCTGCTGTTCGGTATGTGAGCCTTACTGACGTGTGTGTGTGTGTGTGTGTGTGTGTGTGTGTGTGTGTGTGTCCTATGGACACACATTTGGCCCACCACATGTCCTGCAGTGGGACTTGTCTCCTTGTCTAGTATTGCCTACTATGTTGACACCAGTATTTGTTAATGATTTCATGCTGCCCATATAGGTGTCTACTATCTGCTGCCATCCCATTCAGCCACCCGATTCCCTTACATGCTCACATCTGTACCATAGATACAAGCAGCAGAAGATACTACTCCATTCAGCAATTGATAGTAAGAGTGACTTACCTTGTGCCAGTACTGAGGATGGTGCTGGAGGGCTGACTATGTTGGATGCACATAGTACACTCCCTATACATGGTTAAGCACAGGTAGTGTCATGTTTGGCATCCCTTTTACTGTATGTGCGAGTCAGAGAGAGATGTCATTCCCTGGGTTCCTACCGTATCAGTGTATGTGCTAAACGTTGCCTCTTTGCCAAAGCCTGGGCATACTGGGCACACCTCCTTCTGCCTACAGGGGCAGGCTCAGGTTGTTCCTCCTCTGAGTCACTCTCTAACTGTGCTGGCCTTGGCAATGGTGGGGGGCTGTGTGGCCCTGCCCTGTGCTGTTCCTGCTGCAGCTGCTGCCACAGGATCATATTGTGTAGCATGGCACATACAATGATAATTTGGGTACATGTAGCTGGGGAGTACTGCAAGGCTCCACCGGATATGTCCAGGCACTGGAACTGTGACTTGAACATCCGAAACACACGCTCTGTTATGATTCCGGTCTGTGCATGTGCCTCATTATGGAGTTCTTGTTCAGGTGTGTGTGCATTTCTGATGGGTGTCATCAGCCACGGCTCCAGTGCGTAACCAGCACCCCCCACTTGGTGGCCATATGGGATGTCCCCATTGGCAAATCTCTGGTACAGCTGCGTCATATGCCAGATGTTGTGATAGCTTCCAGGGCTGCCAGCACAAACATTCATTATAATGTCCTGGGCATCGCACACAACCTGGCAGTTGATGGAGGGGAAGCCCTTGCAGTTTATGTAGACCCTACCCTGGTGACCGGGTGGTGCTTTAATATGTATGTGTGTGCAGTCTATAGCACCCACTACCTCAGGGTATTCTGCTATTTGGTGGAAGAGACGCATATTGCTGGTCAATGCCTCGTGGGTGTTGTGGAAATATATGTTCTCACCGACATGTGCTGACATGGCATCCAGGAACTGGTGGAGTACCTGGGATGCTGATACTTGTGTGATCCCCATGATATCCCCAACTGGCCCTTGGAAGGTACTTGTGGCTAGTATTCTTAAGCCTTCACATACCTTGGTATCCACTGGGATGGGTTCCCCTCTGTTGGTTCTGTGTGTGAGGCGGGGCCGGCACAGCTCAACAATTTGCTGCAGGAGGTCCCTGTCCACCCTATAGTGCTCCACTATCTCCATCTCATGTAGTCCCTGGTAGGTTACCCTGGGTCTTTACACTCTTCTCCTCACTGTGGGTTGGTCATTAGCATTGTCATCCGCATCACCCTCAGTCTCTTCCACATGTTGATTTATGAGAGCAAAAGCAGCCCCTATCATTCTGTTGCTTTTGTTAGGTAAAATTCCCCCATTTGTGTACACCGGTGGTGTAGAGTTTGTGGGAAAAACAAGAGGGAAAGGTGTTTGCATAGTTTATAGTGGTGTTCTGGGCTGGGCTGCTGCCTGTGTAATTGGCTGGTTCTGATACATTTCACCTGGTAGCTATGCTGGTTCTCCTTGATTACCTACCTACCTACTGCTGTTTTTCCTTTCCATTGCCTTCCTGTTTAAGCCCCGAGATGGATAGCGCAAACTGAGTGCTCAGATGTGAATGGAGCTGCTATTTCCTGTTTTTTTTTTTTTTAAACCCAACCCGTTTAGGGAATGTAAAGACTGCTAGGCAGCTTCAGACACACCCCCTACCTTAACTGTGCTTAGGTAAGGGCAAACACGGGTCACAGGGCTCCAATAAGCTTACAGCATGCATGACACACCCCCTTATGAAGTCATCTAGCTCTTAGGGTTACACCGTGGTCTTAATGCACCTATACGGTTGGGTGCAAGCTAGCACTGAGGGGAAATCTGTGATTCAGTGTCATTGCCCTTATTTGCATAGGATTGACTGCTAATGCATGGTTACAAATCCGACACTCAGCCTTCCCCCTTAGCAACCATTATTCCATGGTCTTGTGTTATGCATGCCATTGACTATTATGGCAAAATTATGATTTTGGTTTAAAAGCTTATTGCCAGCCTTTTTATATTATTTTCGGGCCGATTCCATTTGCGCACCACTGCCCTGTGCTTAAATGCTGAAATCGGCCAACAAATAAAAAGTTAATTTTTATCATTTTTAAATTATTTTTCATGCTTATGGCCATATATTTGGCCTTTGGCATGCCTAACCCTTCTAATACATGCATTTGTATGACCTGTCATGCCTTCGTTTTCTAGTTTGCAGAAATGTATTCAGCTACTGGCTGAATACATTTCTGCAGTCTACACTACTCTTGCACGGACGTCTGCCTGCTTCCTGGATCACTAATTCACCTCATTTGCATGGTTTTCACCAGCAAATTAGGTAATTAGCATACAGGGGCTGTGTCCATGCAGGAATAGTGCAGGAGCGCTTGTGCACATCCCAGGAGCTTATTCCTGGATCACACGGTAGCCATATTTCCTGCAGTAGCTCTTGCACTATTTCTGCACGCCATGCATAGCTTGCTAAATCCTGGGGATTATCTTGCTTTATTTTTAACTTAAACTGTACTTATGTTTTTTTTTTTTTTTGTAGTGTTATGTAGTTCAGTAAGCCAGGCATATGACATTCACTCTGCAATATACACTTTTTTAATATAATTTGTTTTGCATAATATATACTGCAATTAAATCTGTATAAATAAACCAGCATACTAATTAAGTTATATATACTTTCTTTGCTGTGAATTTCAACAAGTGTTTTATTTATTTTTTTAATATGAAAATGTGTGCTGTCCCGAAACATGCACCGACTAGGGTAGGGTGGTACACCACATTCTGGTATCCGATCTATAATTCTAAAAATCCTGATTATGCTGCAGCTCACCCGCTTACTTCAGAAGCAGAGACCTAACAACTACAAAACAATAAAAACAAAGTTCACACGGTTAAAAAAAATAACTGTTTTCATCTTCACCATATTCATGTTTTACTTTCTTATTACCCGTTGCATAATGTCCCGTATGTAGGTTTTCTTTAGTGTAACAAATCGTGCCTTCTATGCTGCACAGTAGATGTAACAAGAAAACGTAAGTTATATGACATAATATATGCCGGGTCTTGACTATACTTAGTTTAGAAGAGAGTTGTTTCTTTTACATGATCTGACATAGACTGATATTATATTAAATTATATTTTCAGGATTGCTACATTTTCAAATAATCAAAGTGGTGTAAAAGCCTAAACAGCCGAACAGACCAAACAAACCAAAACCACGAAGTTTGCTGCTAAATAGGCTACGTGCTACATTTTCAAATACCCAGAGAGGGACATTTTTGTGGAAACATGGGATTTTGCATGACAAACCATACCCATAACCAATGCAAAGTGCAGAACTTCAATTGTTTTGCAAAATAAAAGCATATTCTTGTAGCATTTGAGTTATTTAAGTTGTTTACTATAATATTTAGATGTTTCATGTACAAAATAATTGTGTTACACAACTATTAAAGAAAACTTAGGAAATATTTTTTGCCCTAAACTCTCAGGACATGTGCCATTTTTCTTTTTTCCCAGCAGGACCCAACTGTCTAAAGAAGGAGTGTGATGGGTAGTCTGTTTATATTGTCGACATGATACAATCCCCAGTCACACCGCAGGACCTGTTAGAGCAAGAAATAAACTTACAAAGTTGATAGAATAACAGATTTTGGATTATCATTACTAACTACCATGTACTAAGCCCTCATGAGTGCTCTGATACATCACAGTATACCCAAACCTTATCCAACTTCTCCTCTGGTATTTAATCCTTTGTTCCTACCGACCTGTCAACCTTATATCTTAACATAAGTCATACCTACAAATAGTACTGGCTATGTTCAAAGCCTAGGTTTTGTTGTCGAGATGTAACAAATTTATATGTTATGTATACTACATTTTGTTTTCTTTATTGATTATTGTAATGTCTGCATGAAAATTTACTGTCACTCATGGAGCTTTTCTCCCCAGGCCTCTGCTGAAAAAGGACCTGTGGTCCATACGTTGGTTTGGACATGTGCTGAGGAGGGATGCAGAGTATATTGGGAAAAAGCTGCTAAGAATGAAGCTGCCAGGTAACAGGAAAAGAGGAAGGCCTAAGATAAGGTTTATGGATGTGGTGAGAGATGACATGCAGGATGTTAATGTGACAGAGCAAGATGCAGAGGACAGGAAGAAATGGAAACAGTTGATCTGCTGTGGCGACCCCTAACGGGAGCAGCCGAAAGAAGAAGAAGAGGTCCAGTCGGACTTTCCCGGTAAACAAATGTTAAATAAATTAATTAATTTTCTAAGGTATGAAGTTGTTGTGTCTTTCGGCTTTTCCCGGTTAGGGGGTCACCACAGCGGAACTCCGATCCGCTAATGATTGGTAGTTGATTTTTACTGAAACTCAAATGTCTCTCATTATTTTTTCACTTCAACCCTCAATAATTTGCCAGAAAACCATAATTTTATGAGCAAAGGGGTGGGAGGTTGGCGTAATGGTTAAGGTGCTTACCTTAGAAATGCAAGGTACAGGGTTTGATTCTGACATGGGGTAATTGGCTAGGCTTAAAATGGCCCAAAAGGGCAATTAGCTTAGTACTAACCTATAAACAGAAGAAAAATATGAGACAAAAATCTGGATATTTGACTAAAATCTGTGCAGTTGAGAGGTATGTGCCCGGGTCTGAGGGAGCTTTTTTCATACATACAACACTACACATAGCGGCTGAGAATCCCCTTCTCAAATAAAAGTAAAACGTAGTTAAACATAGTTAAGACATGTTGATAGCAAGTTGCTAATATATTAATGTGTGGCTATTCACTGTTCCTACACCACGTGCTGGCGTATCAGGAATTCAAGAAGATGAAAGTTCACCCCTACAATTAGGGTTACCACCTGTCCCACTTTGCGAGGGACAGTCCCTCTGACAAAAAATATTAAAAATGGCAAATGTCCTGAGATTGTAGGACATAATTATTTCCTATATTCTATGTAATAGTTGCATAAAACAGTTATTCTGTATCTAAAATGCCTAAATGTTATAAGAAACAGAATAAGCAACTAAAATGCTACAAGAATAAGCTTTTATTTAGGCAAAAAAGTTAAAATGGATGACATCCATCCCAACCCAGGCCCCACAAGCTTCTCATCTTGTACAACTCCTTCTTCCACTTCCCCCACCATTACTACACACACCTGTCTCTCAAATTCTTTACTTCTAGGTCATCTTAATATCCACAGTATAAACAATAAAATTCCTTATCTCCATGCCCTTCTTGATACTCATTACTACCCATCTCCACGCCCTCCTTGATACTCATTACTGCCCATCTCCACGCCCTCCTTGATACTCATTACTGCCCATCTCCATGCCCTCCTTGATACTCATTACTGCCCATCTCCACGCCCTCCTTGATACTCATTACTGCCCATCTCCATGCCCTCCTTGATACTCATTACTGCCCATCTCCATGCCCTCCTTGATACTCATTACTGCCCATCTCCATGCCCTCCTTGATACTCATTCCTTTCATATACTCTGCCTTACTGAAACCTGGTTAAAACCAGCAACTAAAGATAATGAAATAATTCCCCCAGGTTACAACATATTAAGACTCGACCAAGACTAAACGTAGAGGTGGGGGAGTAGCTCTACTGTATAAATCCACTCTACAGATCTCCTCCCTATCTTCCAACCCACCTCAGGATAGTAAAGCTGAAGTTTTGATCTCCCGACTTCAACTAAATGCTTCCAAAGCCCTATATATTATCTGCATCTACCTACCACCTGGCAATAATATTTCTATAACTGAAGACATTCTAAGCTGGGTATCAACTTCTTACCCACAAGAAACCATTATACTTGGCGATTTCAGTACTGACTGGAAACGTGTAAACACAGAGAATCCTTCATCACATATCAATCTTCATGGCTTTAGTCAAACTATTACCACCACCACTAGAGTCAACAAACCCAATAATAAAGAGAGTATCCTACACTGGATACTCATTAATAAACATCAACACGTTTACAAGGCAGGAACTCTACCAGATGACTTAAGTGATCATATGTTAACTTACATCTTAAGACAAAAGACTGATATCCCTAACACCCCTACTTACAAGATCTCTCGAACCAACAAACGTTTTAACCCTGTGTTATTCCAAAATGAACTTAGTGCCTGTAACTGGTACCCCCTAAAAACTCTCCCTCTTGAGCAGGCAGTCAAATATTTTAATTCTAAATTCTTAACTATCCTTGACAAGCATGCTCCTAAACGTTCTATCAGAATGAAATCCAAACCTGCCCCCTGGCTTTCTAAAGAAACTAGACAATTCATATTACTTAGAAATAAATCTTGGGCCAAATGGAGAGCATCCAAAAATACCTCAGAGCAACAAACATTCAGACAGCTAAGGAATACCGCTAAAAAAGCTATTCTGACTGACAAAAAAAACTACTATTATAACCTACAGCAATCTCACCAAAACAACCCACAAAAATTCTGGTCCAGCATTAATAGACTCCTACACCCAGGACATTCCAGTACACCACCCCCTCTTGGGGCTGATAATACCTCCCTTCAAACTGCCAATGCCATTAATACCTTCTTTACTGACACCATAAAATCTCTAGCCTCCCAACTGTCCACTAACAACTCTAATCTCCAAACTTCTTTACCTAATACTCACCCTACATTCCAATTACAACCCATCGCTACCACATATATCTAAAAACTTTTACATAAACTAAAGCCATGTACTCCCTCTGCAGACCAAATACCATCTGAATACCTGCAAAAAGCAGCCAAAGCAGTTGCATATCCTATATCAATCCTTATAAACAGAACCATAAATGAAGGAACCATCCCAGATATCTGGAAAATTTCCCACATTATCCCTCTACATAAAGGTGGAAACTCCAATGAATATTACAACTATAGGCCAATAGCATTCTTATCACCCTTAGCAAAAGTTATGGAAAAATGTATTCACCATCAACTTATCAACCACCTAACCCAACATAATATATTAGCAAATTGTCAGCATGGTTTCAGGCCATTTCATAGTACCACCACAGCCCTCCTATCTTTCACTGACTCTATCAATAAAAACCGTAACAATAACTTCCTCTCATCTGCACTCTTTATTGATCTGTCAAAAGCTTTTGACATGGTCAACCACCCACTACTCCTAAAAACTCTTGAATCCCTTGCTCTTGACACCAAGGCTGTTCATTGGTTTAAGTCCTACCTTAACAATAGGAAACAAGCAGTCCTTTGGGAGAATAAACTATCCTCCCACCTACCAGTCTCCCTTGGAGTACCTCAGGGCTCCATTCTCGGCCCACTTCTATTCTCAGTGTTCATCAATGACCTTTACTTAGCAATCCCTCAAGCTACTTGCATACAATATGCAGATGATTCCACTCTTATATGTTCTGCCAACTCCACATCTGAACTACAATCCCCAACTCAGACAGTATTCAACACAGTCGAGGCATGGTTCCTAAAACGTTGCCTCCTTTTGAATGCCAAAAAAACCAAGCTACTACTCTTTACACCTAACAGTAAATCCCCCCTATCAATTTCTCTATCAAATCAAATAATGGTACTATTATAACCCCAGACTCTACCACTAAACTATTAGGAGTCTTAATTGACAATAACCTTACATTTGATAATCATATCAATAACACTATAAAATCCGTAAATAGAAAATTAGGCTCCCTATATAGAATAAAACCATTCTTAACACCAACAGCCAGAGCTACTATTGCCCACTCACATTTAATCTCCACTCTTCTCTATGCTTCCCCCATTTATACCAACCTAAAGAAAAGTAATCTCACTAAACTAACTAACTTCTATAATAATATTGCAAGGTTTGCCACTGGGAACCCATTTAGAACCCATCACTGTCTGCACTTAAAGCAACTTAACTGGCTTGAACTACAAAACATTCTGATACTCTCCCAACTTACCGTTATTCATAGGGTATTGTACCAGCCCAAGAACACACCGATACTCACTAACCTTGTTACCCCCTATGTAAACCTCAACTCCTTACGCTCCTCCACAACATTCTGATACTCTCCCAACTTACCGTTATTCATAGGGTATTGTACCAGTCCAAGAACACACCGATACTCACTAACCTTGTTACCCCCTATGTAAACCTCAACTCCTTGCGCTCCTCCACAACACTCTGATACTCCCCAACTTACCGTTATTCATAGGGTATTGTACCAGCCCAAGAACACACTGATACTCACTAACCTTGTTACCCCCTATGTAAACCTCAACTCCTTACGCTGCTCCACAACATTCTGATACTCTCCCGACTTACCGTTATTCATAGGGTATTGTACCAGCCCAAGAACACACCGATACTCACTAACCTTATTACCCCCTATGTAAACGTCAACTCCTTACGCTCCTCCACAACATTCTGATACTCTCCCTACTTACCATTATTCATAGGGTATTGTACCAGCCCAAGAACCCACCGATACTCATTAACCTTGTTACCCCCTATGTAAACCTCAACTCCTTACGCTCCTCCACTAAACTACTGGCTAGCAATACCAAATCTAATAACATGGCAGGTGACTCCTTGTTTTCAAATACCACTGGGAAATTCTGGAACATGTTGCCATCAGATCTAAGAGCACTTCCCTCCTTCCCACTCTTTAAACAAAGGCTGAAGCAACATCTTATAACGAACTGGTTATGCCCTTGTTGTTACCCGGACTAATTGTCTGCATTCTTTTTATTTGTCATGTTTCTATATCCTCCCTCCCCTTTTACTTTTTCAATCACTACTTACCCCTTAGTAGCATAAACTACTTTAAACTATTTCCTAAAAATTAGGAGATGAACTATCTGTGAACATATTTGTTAACAACCTCACATACATTACTGTAGGAGTATCTTATTCCTTTCAAAGTTCCTGTATTTCTTAATTAGCTTATTTTACTGTAGCTAAGGCTCTCTACTGATTTCTAACGATTGTATTATTTTTATATTTGGTGTAACTATTTCTCTTTCTATATGGTATTGTTTCTTAGATAGTATTGACTTTGGAACTACTGTTCTCTCATGTACTGTTTGTCTTACACTTTCTTGCTTCCTTTTTCTCAGAAATGTGTTCATTATAAACATTTAAATGTTACTGTGGCTTTTCTCCCCGGGCCTCTGCTGAAAATGGAAATATATCCAGTTGGACTAGCCCGGTTAACAAATGTAAAATAAAAATTAAAATAAATAAAATAAAAAGTTGTATCCTTTGTACTGACCGTGGGTATGTGTAGGCCTATAAAATCTGATGTTCTTTGTCCCGAAAATGTCCCACTTTGCCATTTGAAAAGGTGGCAACCTAACCTACAATATCATGCTTCATGAGGACATTACTCCTGACGAGCAGGCATATGGACTCCCTCTCCGCATCTGTACTAGCTACTTATAACGCCCTGTGCGAAGACCGCCGAAGCCAACCGAAGCGCAACAAAGGCGCTACGGAAAATGACGAAGGCCTTACTGCGACTATATCCGAAAATTCCCGAACTTTTCCGATTGTCCGTCCTGTCGGACTGGTGGTGGGGCAACTGCGCCATGTTGGATGCTCAGTGCCTTCTGTGAGGGAAATCCGCCGGCATCCCTTGAATTCTTCCAAAAAAAACCGTCTCTTGCTATTCCGGGGATGGGGAGCGTATTCCCCGTCTCCGATTCAAGCGGATAATTACATGACAAGTTTACTGCTTGTACTTGTGTTTTGTGACAGTGTCAGAGACTGACCGGTCCTGTACCGGCATTTTTTTTCTTGTTAAATAGTATATTTCACATTTTAGGTAACGGGATCTTCTTAAAGAGTTATTCTTCCTTGTTTAAGTGTGTGACTGTATGTGTGAGTGTCCGATCCCGTGGGGTTACTTGCGATGAGTTTACCGCAGAAACCGGTACCGAAAACCGGATCAGCTATTGGAACTGGACCCGGAACCGGACCGGTACTGCTTCATCCTTCTCACCAGATCAGGACCATCCCGGCACAAGCTCAGTATCCTTTGGCAGGCGCTGTCTTGCAGTTTTGTGTCTAACGTGGGAAATGTTATATAATGTTTATCTGCATGGAGGTGAAGGCAGCCCAAGAGAGCAGGTAACTGGATTGTTTGATGCTATTTTTCTGCGCTCGCGCTGTGTCTGTGTATCTGACTAACTTACCGGCTTTCCCCCCGCTGTGGGTAAGTCGTATTTTCAAACTGCATTATCTATTGACTGGGTGGTAGTGTGTGGAGTGTACATTCTCTCTTTCTGAGGGAATGAAGTAGAAATGAGAGGATGCATGGTGGGGAAACTGCCTTCACTTTTCCACACACCTTTACCTCAAACATAAGATGAGGGTATTCACAGCACAAAGTACAAAGGGAGGCCCCGGAACGTGCTGTGTTTGGGGTACGTTAACCCACTCAACCACCACCACATAAATGCTGTCTAATCTTATAGATTTCTAGCAGTGATTTGTTTGTCTGACTGCTGTGTCTTAAGGGTGCCCTTTGCTGAAGATGTTTGTCAGCCGCCCCCCCCATGCCTTTGGGTTGTACTGCCCACCCGTTATCATGAATGTCTACTTTTAGGCCCCATTTCAGTTTTATTAGTTTATTTTGCTGTCATTCGGGAATAGACATTTAGTCGGCTGAGGGTTGTGTTTATATGTTTACTGGCAAGGGGCAGGGTTTCTGATATGAGCAACAGGAGTTAATTTTGCCGGCTGGAAAAATGCGTTTGTTGTCTGAAGTATTTTCTGCGTTAAACATCTGTACTCGAACCTCACTCATGTATTTCTTTGTCTTGCACTGTTACCTCAGATGTCTTAATATTCTGGGAAAGCGATAATAACGATGACTTTATTGCCACTATTGGCAATTAAGCTGGCAAAGGAATATGGGGGGGTAATTTAGGACACCAAACTTTTTTGAGTAGGTGAAGGCTTTGCTGTTAAATTGTTTTGCTGTTTATCCACTCTTAACCAATTCAAATTTTATAATGTGCTTCCTCGTCAGCTGTATTTAGAACTTGTCACAATGAGGTGAATGCATTCTTTAGGTTTTTGCCTGAGCTGCTGTTTGTCGGTCAGTAGGTCAAGTGTGTCTGTGAGGAGCACCTGCTGGCCTTGGCAGTCAAAAATGTTTTTATTTCCTGCCGAAGTTGAAGTTCTGAAGTGTTAATTTCATTTTTGAACTTGACCCATTCCTGCCTCATTCATTTACCTCCCACCATAGCCGAAGGATATCTGATTTACAAAATAGATATGCTGAACAATGGTTTACAGGTTGGGTGAAAACATCTTGTATGACACGGACATGCTTTACAAGGGTTTATAAGCTAATATAAAACCCAAGTTGTCGTTAGTTACTGCTGAGGTCGTCTTTGAATGTTGCTTAGTAGACAATGGTTATTAAGTAACACTTATGTAATTTTCACGAGTGACTTTTACTTGTTGAGATATGGCAAGGATGTGAATATAGTTTTTTTTTTTTTATATATTTTAGATTCTAGACTGTTACGTTTTCCCTGAACTACTGAGACTGGCTAGAAAGCCTTTCTGTTTTGATCGTATGCCTTCACACATCTGTTTCTTTTAGACTGTGGGACTGAGTAGGTTTTAATTTCAGGTTTTATGCTGGTGGTGCTACTGAATAGACACGTTTTTAACACCTAGTCATGTAAACATAGAAAAGTGCATGTGTATCGTTAGTTGTACCAAATATTAAAGGTAGCAATATACGTTTTGTAAATAACCAAGCTTAAAGTTGCATAATTTTAGATTGTATTTCCATTCTTACTCTGCAGTGTTTCGTGGGTCTGCAGTGACAACACCCTCGTTTTAAGATAGAATAAACTTTCGGTGATGAATAGAAATGGCGTTCATAACCAAAACCAGATGACCACGCAGAAAACATTTGCCTTGAGTAACTCAAGTGTTTATGTAGAATTAAAGGGCTAGTACTATGTTTAAGCAGTGTGTAGTTTGCATAGAAGTTAATTACTACATATTAAGTTTTTTTTTATTATTTTGGTGATAATCAAAAGAAGTCGTGCTGTTTCTTTATATCTTTTATTCAATATGACTAGAATATGATTTTTTCCACTCTGCATTGTTTGCAGATTTTTCTAGTATACCTAATGTTCGTATAAGAAATTGCTGAACTTTTCAGAAGTTAGCATTGTATGGATTTCAGAATACCAAGTTGTTTAAGGAAGGCACTATTGTACCTTTTTGTGAAGAGGACCAACCCTAATAAATGTTGTGGTATGGCAGAGTGGATTTTCTCTCTTTCCCTAAAACTAGGAATGCTGGCTGTGCACATTTTGATGCAGTAATTGATCTGTGAAGTACCCTGGTATTTTACAAGATGGGGGAGTGTAGCAATTATTGTGTTCCTTTGCAATATTATATATATATATATATATATATATATATATATATATATATATATATATATATATATTTTTTGGGGGTATGTGTTGTGAAAGGACTGAGGTGTACCTCCATAAAAGGCCTTGGCAATGAAATTGTTGAATGCATTCGAGAGTCTGGGAATATCCCCTTTTAATGCCGATGGATGTTTATATAGCTGTATGCATCTATCAGTAGAAATATAGATATAAATCTCTCGTTCTGTATAGATATACATACATATATAATGTGTGTGTAATATATATGCATGCACACATTTATTATATATATATATATATATGTGTGTGTGTATGTAAATATAGGCAGGGCGGTTGAAAGGCTGCCATTGTAGTGGAGTGCTACATGAATCAAAAGCTGAGTGGATACCGTTCATGTTTAACTGGTGACATTTGCAGAGTCTGCATAAGGGAAATGGTTGCTTGTGATACTCAAGATGTGAATTATACTTTGAAAATTCACATTGTTGCTACTGGGCAAAAGTCATTGAAACAGTAGTGTCAGACTCGTACAGGACAGTAAGGTAAACATACGACTATGAAACTTGTGTAACAGCATTAGCAGGATCCAAACTTGACTGGAAAATGTGAATTGCTGTTTTAGATGCAAATTCAAGCCAAAGCTTAACTAGTTCTTGACTAACATTAGTAATTAGCAGTACAGTATGGACAAGAACCTCCTGCCCATTTTGTGTAACCTTTCTACACTGTAGCCTTTCAAGTCGTAACATGATAGTTGTGTCTGAGGTTCAGGAGAACAGCCAAGCATTTCATCTCTTACCTCATTAAAGGTATTGACTCTGAACCACTACCTGCTTATTTAAAAGCTTGTCTAGTTGCTCAGGCAGAGCTGCAAGCACTGTCTCCCCTGATCACAGTGCCCTGACCGCGGCCTAAAGGTTATTTTCACCATATCCTTTTTTAAATGTATTTTTTACATTTGTTTACCTGGATAGTCCGACTGGACACATGTCCATTTACAGTGGAGGCCAGGGAAGAAAAGCTCCACATTCAGTACAAAAAAACAAATAGTTGAACAGTATGATAACAATATGATCATCTATACAGAATCAAAAAATTAACTAGAGAAAAATATTTTTGATACAAAAAAACAAAATGATATTATATAAAAAAAAATACAACTTTTGATACAGAAACTGACACTAGATAAGCATTATAACAGACTATAGAGACATAGATGACTTTAGAGACAGATGACTTTAGAAATTTAGTGTAAGTTTAGCATGAGCTAGTATAACTATTAGAAACTTGAGCAGAAAGTAACATTTCTGATACTGTAGAAAAATTACAGTAGGAATAACTGAATATGAAGCTAGTATAACGATTAGAAACTTGAGCAGAAAGTAACATTTCTGATACTGTAGAAAAATTACAGTAGGAATAACTGAATATGAAGCTAGTATAACGATTAGAAACTTGAGCAGAAAGTAACATTTCTGATACTGTAGAAAAATTACAGTAGGAATAACTGAATATGAAGCTATCTGGGGTGATAGAAACAGTGGAGGTTAGGTAATGCATGGACATAGCCAGGAATTCATTAAGTGTAATTTAAGTAAGTTTTTGAACAGCGTAATAGAGGCAGAAGATAAAGCAGGGGGAAGGTTATTCCAGGATTTAGCTACATTATGGGAGAATAGTGCTTTACCTGCAGTGTTCTTAGCCTTAGAGATACAAAGGAGTAATTTGTCAGTGGAGGGATGGGGACAATTTGATTTGTAGAGTGCAAGTAGGTGAATTAGTGCTGGGGTTCTATCAGGATGTCTCACAATATTGTAGGCAATCATTAGTTGATGGTAATTGAGTAGTTGGGGAAATTCTAGCCACTGCAGTTCCTTTAGAGCCTGACAGTAATGGGTTCTGAAGGTGCAGTTATTAGCGAACTTTGCAGTGTTGTTGTAACATGTTACAAGTCTAGCAAGGTCATGTTTTCTGATATGGGTAAGGATTGGTGCCGACATTACAGTGGACAATAGATGGGTTTGGGCTAGGGAGATTCTCGCTTGTTTTGAGAAAGTTAGTGTTCCCATTTTTTATGGACTTTTTTGATGGTTTGTGAAATGTGGACATCACAAACTGTAGGTTTTTGCCACTTTCTACACCCAGGAGTTTGGTGTGATCAGAGGGGGTGGTGATAGTACCATTTTTGGAAGTGATTGAGAAGGATAGCGAGGTAGGAATAGATTTGTTGGGGGTGAAAAGAACCAATTTAGTCTTTTTGGGATTTAGGATAAGTTGGATCTGAGTAATCTAACTTTCCACTAAGCTATTGGAATCCTGAGTGAGGAGTTGTAACATGGTAAGTGAGGGTGCATGGCAGATGAGACTCAAACTGTCTGGGTACTGTACGAGTGTAGCAGGGTGGGTGGAGGTATGAAGATTGTTCGTAAAAATTGAGAAAAGAGGACCTAATATAGAGCCTTGTGGTACACTTGTGGTTATTGGGAGTAGAGGAGATGGTATACCTTGCAATTGGACAGACTGCTGCCTACCTGACAGATAATTTTTAAACTAGGCAATAGTTGGAGGAGCAAAGGCTAGAGAGGCAAGGGTGTCTAAGTAAATCACAACTGAGACAATGATGCCGGCACACATACGTAATGGAAATGAAAAAAGTAATTTCCATGTGTCTGTTTCCTTAATTCACTCCAGCATTACATGAATCCTGCCTTCGCCTAAATCTCACTTCTCTCCTGAACGTTATTTTGTATGTATTGCTTCTACACAGTTTGCTCTTCCCCTACTCTAAAGGTATCTTCTTAACAATATTCAATACTTCAGTTGGCTTGGATTTAGATTTTGATTTCCATTTTCTTAGTAATATGTGTGTGTTTGAGGCAGTGACTATGATGGGTAGTCTGTATTGGAGTTGAGCTAGGAAAATTCCTTTGCCTATTCATAGGTCGTTACTAAGCTAACTCTAGGGCCGGCCTTCACAAGCCTAGCTGCACACTGTTTGTTTGGGTCCCAAATATCATGGGTGTCTTTTGGGGGGGGGGGGCATGTTAGAGAGGTAACTAAGGATTTGTAGTGGGTGTTGGTTAGGTTAATACTTTACTTATTGACAGCCTACTACAGCTTTCACTTATCTGGAGAGAAAGGGAAGCTCCTCTTTTTTCCTAGGACTAGAATAAGAGATTCTTTATTCATGTTGTTTTCCATGTAATTCTGCAAGTTAAGTGACTGATCAGCCATAAACCTAAGTATTTAAAGGACTTGGTTGTTTCTGTCTGGGTACCATCGATATGTTGAGATTTTTCATACTTTTTATTTTGGAAAGGTTTGGGCGCAGTTTATACTAGGCTAAACACCACAAGGTTCCTTGCAAACCCAGCCCAGTTTTGTACCCGAGTTCTTTTATGCCTATATGGTGGGATATGTTTGTAAAGAGATAGCTAGGGGTTATGTGGGAGGGGGGGTATGTTAGTTGCTTATTGTCGACCTGTCCATCAGACATGTGGCGGGCCAGACTGGGGGTGAATTTCTGATTTCCTATTCAGTGATCACGGTCCCTTTTGAATAGCGTCAGGGATGAACTCTGCTTCACGTAAATGAGGATCTTATTCTATAGCACAGTGATCCTTTGAGACACATTGGTCCTACCAGCAGGTTCCATTTATGTTGCAGACAAAGTTGAGGTCCTTGGATTTGGTACTTCTATTTGTCATGTAGCTGTGCAAAAGATCCATCAGACATGGATGTGAGGATGCTTTAGCTGGTTTGCAAAGATTGCCTCTCTGTAACCTGTAGGAGACTTGAGTACAGAAAAAGGACTTTATCGTGATCTGTGTTGGACAGGGTGTTAATTACGCTGTCTTCTCATGGCGAGAAACTTATGAGGACATTCCAACTGTTGTAAGTGCCTGGTTTGGTACATACCAAAGGGGGCGTTGCATTCAATAATGAGTCTGATAAGGGCTGAGTAGAGTGGTACTATTACTTCCTTGGACCTGGATGCCATACCCTTTCATGGTTGTGTAACAAAGAATTAAGGGAGTGGAGGTCGGTTATGAAGCTGGGTTTGAATAGTTGAATGTGCGGGATTGGAACAATGGATAATTGCTTCCTCAGCGTAAAGAGCGATAGGAATCTTAGAGAAGTCTGAGCGTAGTTTAATTCTGATTGAAAACTGTAGGGAGAGTATGTATCCCTGAGCCACTCCTTTTGCTAGGGGGAGATGGAAGTGATAAAGATGAGCAGTTTTATTCATTTTAGTAGCACACACTATAAAAACTGTAACAGATTTCTTAGTCACACAAGTGGGTTAAACAGTGTTTGCTTACAGCAAAACCTGTATATTTATTCATTTATCTTGGTCAACAAACTGGTCTGTCTGAGTTAATAGCCCTTTTGCAGCAGAATAATGGGTAGAAAAGCATGTAAAAGGGGAGAAAACTTCATTACTGGAGCCATAATATGAGCAGTATATCCACAGCATGGAAAAAGTACAATTTTAAATACTTTCACAAAAGAGAATTTTATTTTCAGGAACATGTCAGAAGTAAGTAATGGAGTAAAGCTATGAGGGTATAGTGGAGATTAAGAAACCATCTAGAGGCAGCAATATGTTTTACCCCCCCTTAATATCTCCTATATGTGTATAAGATATAACTTGGAAAGTGAAATGTGAAAGAGAAGCTAGAGGAAGGGCAATAGTAGTACATTTTTTGTGTTAAAGTTGCGGGAAGTACATGTGCAACTTTTTTTTTTTTTTTTTTACTGTTTAGACTTTTTCTGCACTGATTAGGACTTGTATTTAGTTCTATTGCATAGCTACATCTACAGGGTACACAATATCCCATGATGGTTACTGGAGTTTGTACTTGTAAATTGGCTTGAGCTTTTACAGAGTAATAGTGGTGTGAGGAGTCTGTTTACAGATGAGATCAGCATGGGCATTTGGGTTATTGATTGTCATGAATGGTTTTAAGCTGAGATAATGTTGTACTACGTTGGAATTTCAGCCATTGTATTTCCTAACGTTCTGTACCTGGTGGCCTAGTTTGGAGAGGTTAGCAGCACAGAGTTTATTCTTTTTTCCCTAGTTTGCATTTTTTACTGTATTCATCCTTTAGTCCAATATTAAAGTAGAACATAAGACTGCTTGTGTGCCCTATAACTGTGCTTGAATTCGTTAATGTAGAGGAATAAGGCTACAAACTGTTGAGCTGCTACGTGTAGACCCGGGTGCGATTTCCTCCACCTTTGTTTGCCTTCTGTAATTCTGAGCAAGTCTGTTCTCCACAGTGCTGTGCGGCAGTTGGAAAACTGTGATGCATGCCACATGGTATTGTAGACTGTATGCCTAATAACTACCTGGGAGCTTATGTGCTGGGTATTGTTAACTCTGTGGACATTTTCTAATTGGCTTTCTTTATAACTGGATTGACAAGATAGTCAGTTAAATTGGTTTAACAGTTTGTGATGTGTTGCTGTTTATTTAATCTTGAGGAAATACATTTTTTGCATTTAATATTGTGTGATTTTAATGAGCCATTCCTGTACTTTGAGGAAGTTGTGTTGAATTTGGAGTTGGAATAAAATTTATATGTAAGGTGTGCGGGAAATTTAAAAAATTTGCATCTGGAGCATTTCTCCCCGGGCCTCCTCTGAAAATTGGCTTCATTCCATGTCGGACTTTCCTGGTTAACAAATAATAAATAAAAAATGTTCTCTTCCTGGCCGGCGAATCCTGTTGGTGGGGAAGCAGTCAGACAGGTTCATCATATTCTTGCTGTTTCCCCTCTCCATTCATCTTCAGACATAATCTCCAGTGGAAGATATGCACCCTTCCTATGGTACACGGTCTCCCTATTATCCTTCTTTGTCTGTCACATTGACCGTCTCCATGTAAATGTCTGCTTCAGCATTCATGGGTACTTGCATACTGTTTTGGGGAGGGGCTTTCTTTTCATTATAGCTGCAAAAAATGTCGGCTCATGTCTGAAGTGTTTGCTATTTTTAACTGCATCCTGAAATTGTCTTTGTTTAAAGGGTAGTTAAATATTTGTAATAAACAATGCAGAGTGACTGTTGTCTCTCAAAGTCTGGACCCTATGGTATTGTCAAATGAACTGAAAATTATGATAAATGGTTTTGTCAAACTTGCAGTCAACAAAAAAGAACTGTAGCCTGTATGCCTTTTCCGTCTCCAAATTTAGTTTTTGCAAATCCAGTGCACAGCGCTACCTTGGGTTTGATAAAACCCAAGCAATCCAAACCTTCCCATTGCAGTATACCACTTAATTGTAAATTTTCTTGCTTTATCCTCTCACCTTAAGTGGTGTGCCATATTTAAGCCATATGCACAAACATCTCAATATTTTGTTTAAAGCTCCACCACCGTTTTCTTCCAGCAGTACCAAAGCATCGTACTGCATCATTCACCTCGCACAATTTTAGTAGTTTGGCATATCTACTCAACTGACTAGTTAAATATGTCAACATGTATTATACTTTCCAGGATAACTTTAATTTTCCTTGGTGATAGTTTTTGTCATTTTAGTTTGCTGTACATCATTGCCAAGCCAGAGGTCTGCTCGTTTCACTTGTCACTGTTTTCAACAGTAGAACCACTTATTTTTTTCCCTTCTGTTCCATTGCCGTTATTAAAGCTTAAAGCTGCATGTCTTTAATTGCACATCATTTGATAACCTGAGCTGATACTTCATATTTTTCCCTCCCCTAGTTTGTTCCACCCTCAGTTTTTGTCTAATGGCTTACCTACCTGCCATGGGTTGGTTTATTTGCTTCCCCTCTTCCACAGTGGGGCAAAAGCCCTAACAAGACCATTTCCTACCTGTCTGGGATTAAGGCTTATTCTGCTCAGCCCATAGAAGGCAGTATTCTGGGGTTTAGAGAGTTGTGTAGTGTACGGTCAGAAGATACATCTCCCCTGCCATGCTTGTAACTTCTCCCGTTGCTTGATGATTGGAGTTGTCTGCTTGCTGCCACTTGTAGTGCTCCCACTAGGCAGTTATTGTTGATACAGTTGTGGGTATTCAGCCCTCCTAACAAATTGCCTGTGATCTAGTACAAGTGTGCCCATCCACCTCACTCCAAATCTAGCAGACATTCGCGCCTCTTATTGAACCCTGATTGCCTGGGCCTTTATTCCCTCTACAAGCCAAGGTAGCTTTAGCTGACATTCGGTTTGAAATTCTGAATGCTCTGCATGTCTCCTAGCAGGTGTGTACTTTGCAAACTGTTTGAGCTCTTCACTTTTGTATGGAGGTAATTGTTGCCAATTTGCAGACTGCATATTTGATTCATAAAAAAAAAAAAGTAATCTTTGACAATTGAAACAATATTCATTTACCGTCCGTGATTATTCTGTGAATTTGTTCGTCTTATTTTGTGAATTTCTTCACCCAGTCTAGACCTGCAAAACATCTATTATAACTGGTGTGCTATCCAAGTAAACTAATATAGAATAAATAGCTCCTTTCCCATGGATAAGTGTAGTCAAAAAATAAAGTAATCCCACTACAGAATCCTGTGGGATACTACTCTTAACTCATTTTGGGCCACATGGGTAACCCATCCACCTTGACTTGCTGTGTCCTATTTCTTTGCTAGTGTTTTTACCCACTGAATAACGTGCAAGTTGACATTTAATACTGTTTAATTTGAAAAAAATTGTTGTGGGATGGGGTCAGATACTTGCGTAGTGCTTCATTTTTTTTCAAAGACTTTCACAAGGTTTACAGATGATAAACCATTTCTATTACATATCTGTGAAGTTGGAGCCCTTGTATAGTCATAAATGACTCCATGATTGATTTAATGTAGAATACTGGCTAGGCTGATGGGTCTAAAAACAGTTTTGGCTTGGTGTGATCCCCACTTTGAGAGTTGGTACCACAGCAGCCTACCACTGTAAGTTGGGGACTTCTGCAGGCTGACATTTTAACATTGGGGTTTCCTCACTCATGTATAGGAAGCAATTGGATGGGTTGCCTACTGTCATGAAACTGTATTGTGCAGTAGCTGTATGTAAGGAATGTTGCCCCTTATTTCTAATTTTCTTTGCTTACTGTGAAATGTGCAGAACTTTGTGCAAGCATGTTAAGTGGCCAGAAGGTCACACAATGTTTTGCATTCAGAATTTCTTTCTTTTGGTTTTGTGAATACCGCTTTCATTATTGCGGTCTTCTAGATATGTTGACTTGTCTTGTGTAGATTTTTGAGCCGAAGACCATTTTGTTGTGTATTTGAGGATTAAACCAATGGCCTGAAAGTGCTGTTGTGCACTGTGATCCCTTTAAGTGACTGGTGGTCTGTTTTGCAGTGTTTTTGTTTCTGGCTGTCCACATTGACATCTGGCTATGAAGTGTCTTGTGCTGGTTTTATACCTCTTTCCACTGCTTTGGTTTTCTTGTCATCCAGACATAGTTTTGTTCTGGGATTCACTTCCCCTTTTCCTAGGGGCAACAGGCTTTAATGTGTGACTGTGGCTCTTTTTTCACTTTTCATCCCAATCTGACATAAGTGAGACTGTTATTCATTTGCTTTATTATTTAAGTAGATGGAGTGGTCCTTGGACAATTTTCAGCTATGACCCAGGTGCAGTTGCACATGTTTAAAGGTGAACATACAGATACGGAGTCCAAAGTATTTTTTTGGTATAGTGATAAGTTGTACAGTTTTCAGCAGGAAGGTTTTCAACAATATGGAATGTTTAAATACTTACTACGGTATCATCATATTAGTCGAGTGGAAAAATGGTAATGGTAGCTGTCTGACAGTCACCAAAAGTACATGTGTAGTGAAGATAATAGAAGTAACTGAGGGCTGCTACTCTTACCTTCTAACCACCTTAAAGAGCAGGGAGATTGTTTAAATAATCGCATCAGTCTTAAAAGAAAATTGTAAATGTACTTCTTTGAAGGACTGTGTTCTTTACTTTCTTGCTATTTCATAATTTTAATTGGAGCCGGTCCCAATTTTGGGAAGAGTTTCTCATAAGCTGATATGCCAAATCAGTATCTTTGTAGCATATGACTGATCTCTTACTGCATATAGAGAGCTTTTAAGTGAAAAAGTAATGTAAATCTACATGTGATAGGTAAGCAGCTAGCTTTGTAAAGAGTACAGTGGGGGTTTTCAGCACAGAGAGGCAAGAGTAATGGAGTCTGTGTGCTGCTAAAGAGTGGGCCTGTCAATATTGGTTATAGAGTGGGTTGGTGTCTGTATCTGAAGGCCAGGGCAGATATGATTACCAAATTATTAAACTGATCCTAGATAAGATATATATGAGAAGTTGAAAATGCATTACTTGGAACATTTCTTTCATTTTCCTAACAATTTCATATCCAATGAGGACAGAAAAGCTACTTAAAACTAGTGCTGTCTATAAATTTGACAAAAAGAAATTAACATATATAGTGTTTCCACGTGTTTCACTTTATAGGTTCATAGGTAGGTGCTAGGCTGTCTGCCCGAGGGCATTTATAAGCCTATCCAATGTGTGTCTGCTTTCGCTGCCCCATTGATTAATTAACTGATTCTCTGTCAAGCGGAGCCAATGAAGTGAGGGTGTATTTTATGTTACCCATCCACTCGTCAAGGTTTCTCTTGAAGAGTGTTAGTGAGGGGCTCTGCCTGATGTAATTTGGAATTTTGTTCCAAAGCATGGAGAGTCTCTGTGACAGGAGTCTATCCTTCCAGCATGTTCTATTTATTGTTGTGGCGAGGTTTAGCTCACTAGAGCGCGTGGCTCGTAGTGACTTGGATTTCTTTATGTGGAGCATGTTCATCAATTCTGAGTTGGACATGGCTTTGTAAGTCGGGCAGAGATCACCTCTGAGTAAGCGATATGCCACTGATGTTTTTTTCAGTCGGGCTGCGTAGGACATATGTTTGAGGCTAGTAAACCTCTTGGTGAGGTACTTTTGTGGTCTTTCTAGCTGTTTGGAAGTGTCTTGTGAGGTACATCCCAAATGAGGCATTGTACTCTATGGTGGGTCTAATGAGTGATGAGTAGAGGGGCACTATAACCTTTATTTCCAGATGTGAACCCTTTAGTAATTAGATGGGCCACATAGAAGGATTTCCTAACTACTTTGGCAGTATGTTTGTCAAAGGAGAGATTACTATCTACCTGGGTCCCCATATCTCTTATTACCTCTTCTGTATTAAGGGGGCTGCCACCTATGTGGTAATTCGTGGGAGTTTTGTTTTTCCCCAAACGGGATGACTGCATTTTTTGGCGTTTAGCTTGAGGCCATGACTTTGACACCAGGTGTCCGTCTCAGTAAGGTCCTTTTTTGGAGGATGTCCATGTCAGCCGGAGAGTCAGTTACGGCTCCCAGTTTGCAGTTATCGGCAAACTTGGTTAGCCATAGTCCTCCTGTGTTTGCCTGTACTTCTGAGAAATATATGCAGAACACTAGGGATTCCAGGACAGAGTCTTGCAGGACACCACTTGTGACTGGTTTAGAGTCTGACATGTAGCCCGCTATTCTTACCGTGCGAGTTCTGTCTGTAAGCCAGTTGGCAGCCCATCTCGTAACGTAGGGGTTTATGTTCAGGCTGGTGAGTTTTTTTCTGTAATACCCGAGTGGGGAATGGTGTCGAAAGCCTTGGTGAGGTCAAGGTAGGCTGTGTGAACCACCTTTCCCTTGTCTGTGACCTTGGTGACTCTCGAAATCAACCAGGTTTAGTAGGCATGATCTGCCCTTAAAGCCGAACTGGGTCGGGTCTAGTGTTTGGAGGTTCCCAATGTCTTTGGGGCAATAGTTACCAGGGTCAGTTGTGGCAAATCATAATTTAACATTGTGGGACTACTTAGGAGGTAGCACCCTGACGGAGAGAAGTGCTATGCACCTGAAAGTGCTCACAGTTGACATCATCGCTTTAAATGTAATCCCGTCACTATGTACTTGGAACTAAGTTAAAATTATTGCTGGGGTCAGTTATTTTCTCTCTCAAACATGCAGATACAGGCAAGTCTTTTGTGTTTGGAGTAGAGATGAGGAGGTATACTGTGTATATACTTCAGGTACAGCAACAATTGGAAATATTTTACTGTGCTCGTTTTACTTTCATCCCAAGTGATATTAAAGGGAAATAGAAGGTGGCTGCCTTTTTGTGGGTGGCTAGGAATCTAGGCTGTTTATGAAGCACAAGGCAACTACACGATCACACTCTGACCATTGAAATGGTTTTCAGGTAGAAGTATGTCTCTGACCACATCAAGTTAACATTCTTTTGTTCAGATTGTATGGTACCATTCTATTTACTCTGGTATGAACACATTAGCACAAGGAACAAAGGATCATGAAAGATAGGACAAGGCTAATAATATATCCAGAAAACTGCATTGCCCCCCCCCTTTACCTGCTGATACCCTCCCCATGATTGCTACTGCCATCTATCTTTTAAGAGGATACAGTGTGCTGCTTTTTGTTTGTGTGATTGCCCCCCCCCTTACCTGCTGATACCCTCCCCATGATTGCTACTGCCATCTATCTTTTAAGAGGATACAGTGTGCTGCTTTTTGTTTGTGTGATTGTACATATTTTTCAAGCTGTGTAATGTGGGTCAGTTTAGGTTTTTTGGTGGTTTGTACTGTGTGCTTGTAACACATGATTTGAAGTGCATTACTTTAACCATTTGTAGCCATCACAGGTGAAGAGGGACAGTGAAGTGTAATTGGTGGGCATGTCAGTGTTTGTGTACAGGGAAATGCAGTGTTACCCTAAAAGTCTGACTAGTGAGCTGAAACACTTCTACTGTGGCCGTATTTTATGCATTTATTTTATTTACATTTGGTTAATGGGATGTTTTAATCTTTGATAACAGGCAGGTGAAGTGTACATGATCCAGGCGTCTGTAATTGGCTTGTGTGTGGCTGCAGTGAGTTGCACTGTGTCTTTTAACAGTGAGTTGAAATTTATTGTGGCTATGTAATCATTTGATTGCTGAGATGCATGTGTTCACTGAAGTGGGTGTGACGGGGCCTGTGTGTGCATGCACAAGTGGGTAGTGAACTCCCCCTGTATGTCTGATAGAAAGGTGAGATAAATTACTTTGGCCAATCTTTATGCATTTTTTCTTGCATCACAGTCTGGCTTATGATATGTGCACACAATGGTGGTGGTTGGCGGCATTCTGCAGATGAAACTGAGTGATCCCTGCTGTTTGTTCATTTTGATGCTCTTTGATCCATCTTGGCAGGTGTTTTTTAGGAAAAATTTTTTTTATGGTGACTTAAGTTTATAGGTACTTACTAGGCTATTGATCCATGACGGTCTTTAGAGGCCTAACCCTATATTCTCAATAAGATTTTAGCCCTTGTAATTTAAGTACAAATAATGTAGAGTTGGGCATAACGGTTATCTGTAAGAAGTGAGTGCTAAACAAGGGGTGAGTTTTCGGTTTTGTATCCATTCATTCAGATTATTCGATTCAAGTAAGGGAAACTACTTTGCTTTACGTACAGTGGAAGACTAATCCAAGGAAGTGAATTTCTCAATGATACAAATCTATCCCTCAAACGCGTCCTATTTATGTTAAGGAAGGGATCCATTAAGTTGGTGTTTGATCTACTGCACAGCTGCAAGTCCAGTGGTGGAACAGCGTGTTTAGTGTCTGAGGCTCTGTATGCAAAGCAGATGTTGTCCATCAGTAGCCTGTATGATAGCAAGAAGAGGAACAAGCTTTTAGACTAGGTGTAATTTTTATAATGTAGACCCTTAATTTTCTTGGTGGGAAAGCTTGGTAATTGGTTCAAGTTGTGTTAAGTCTTTGGACTGTTGTGTATCAAAGGGGGCATTATATTTGGTGACTGGCCTAATAAAGTGGTCTATACAGTTGAATTATCACATTTATGGATATAGATGCTATACTCTTGAGCTGTATAATGTGATAACGATCTATTTAGCATAGTTTATACATGTGATTTAGAAAGCAGTTTGTGCAGATTCCCTGGCCCCTAACTACTGAATCAATGTTCAGGGGGTGCGTGGTCAATGTGACGAGTTGTCAAAGATGATTTTTTTGCATTAAATTTTTGGTCCATTGTTTGAGAGAGGCTCTCTAGGAGAACGTTGGTGTCCTCTGAAGAGTTAATAATGGACCAAGGTTACAATTGTCTGAAAACTTAGCCACAAACTCTCTACATTAGCTTTGACTACCCAGAAATAAATGCCAAAGAAGAGAGGCCAAAGAACTGAACCTTGGGTGCACCAGTAGTGATGGGTATTTTGGAGAACGTAGAGCTACCCACCCTAATTTTCTGGGTTCTATGTGCGAGCCAGTTCGCTCTCCAGTAAATTGTGTAGTGATTTAAAATTTGTCTGGGAGAATCGATCAACAATATCAGAACGTGGGATAGTGCTGAATTGCTTTGTGACGTCCAGATATGCAGTGTAATGATTTCCCTGTCCATTGCCTAAGTAACCATTTTTGAAGAAGTCAGCCAGGTTAAATAGGCAGTACTTGCTCTTGAAAGAATTGAACTGGCTGGGATTAAATACAGTGAATATAAAAAGTGTACACACCCTTGTTAAAATGCCAGGATTTTGTGATGTAAAAAAGAGACCACAATAAATCATTTCAAAACTTTTCCTACCTTTAATGTGATCTATAATGTGTACAATTCAATTGAAAAGAAAATGTACAATAAGCTGGTTGCATAACTGTGCACACCCTTAAACTACTTTGTTGAAGCAACTTTTGCTTTAATTACAACATTCAGTCTTCTTGGGTACGCATCTGCCATCAGTTAAAGACTCTGATTAACCTCAAAGTTCAGCTGTCCTAGTAGGATTTTCCTGACCTTTATTCAGTTGCCTGCTACAGCAAAAGCCGTGGTTCGCAGAGCGCTTACAAAGCATCAAAGGGATCTCATTGTTGAAAGGTATCGGTCAGGCGAAGGGTACAAAAAAATTTCTGCAGCACTAGATATACCATGGAAAACATTGAAGGCAGTCATCAAAAAGTGGAGAAAATATGAGACGACAGTGATGTTGCAAAGAACTGGACATCCCTCTCAAATTGATGAAAAGACCAAACAAAAACTGGTCAGGGAGGCTGCCAAGAGACCTACAGCAACACTGAAGGAGTTGCAGGAATTTTTGGCAAGTACTGGTTGTATACTACATGTGACAAGTCTCCCATATTTTCCATATGTCTGGACTATGGGGTAGCGTTGTAAGATGGAAGCCTTTTTTCTTGCACAGAAAAACATCCAGGCCTGCCTAAATTTGCAAAACAATACATAGTCTCCCAAAAGCATGTGGGAAAATGTATTATAGTCTGTGACAAAGGTTGAACATTTTGGCCACAATTCCAAAAGGTACATTTGGCACAAAAACAACACTTAACATCACCAAAAGAACACCATCCCCATGGTGAAGCATGGTTCATAGGTTCATACTAGGCTATCTGCCCTAGGGCATTTATAAGCCTAGCCAGAGTGTGTTTGGCTTTCGCCACCCATTTTAAATTAATTTTGCTATGCCCTTTTTTGAGGTAAGTATACTGTGCCTCTGTCTAACAGTGACACAGAAGTGATACCCGGGGTAAACCTACGATCTCCCATCCACTCATCAAGATTCCTCTTGAAGAGAGTCAATGAGGGACTCTGCCTAACCTGGACTGGGAAGGTGGTGGAAGTGTCATGCTTTGACTCCAGTCCCAAATAGAAAAGCAGCCCCAATGTGGAGGGAATTATGAGCAGTTCAAATACCAGTCACTTTTGGTCCAAAACTTTCAGGTGTCTGCTAGAAAGGTGAAGAGGAATTTCACCTTTCAACACGGCAGTGACCCCAAGCATACGTCCAAATCAACAAAAGAATGGCTTCACCAGAAGAAAATTTAATTTTTGGAATGGCCCAGCCAGAGATCGGACCTAAATCCAATAGAAAGTCTGTGGGGTGACCCGAAGACGGCTGTGCACAAGAGATGCCCTTGCAATCTGACAGATTTGGAGCGCTTTTACAAGAAAAAGTAGGCAAATATTGGTAAGTCGAGATGTACCATGCTGATAGACTGCTACCCAAGAAGACTGAATGCTATAATTAAATTAAAAGGTGCTTCAACAAAGTATTAGTTTAAGGATGTGCACACTTTTTTGCAACCAGCTGCTTATAAGTTTATTTTTTTATATTTTCCCCAACAGATTTTTTTTAATTGAATTGTACAGGTACTAGATCACATTCGAGTTGGGAAAAATTTTGAAATGATTTATTGTGGTCTCATTTTTTTTATATCCCAAAAACCTGGCATTTTAACAGTGGTGTGTACACTTTTTATAACTCCAGGAAAATTAGCAGGAGACTGTACGTAGCAAAGGAGGTTTACTTGAGCAATACTGGTTTGTTGTATGGGCTCTCAGTATCCTAGGTATTTGGGAAAACAGTGGGTGGGAAGAATCCATAAGTAGCTGATTAACAGTTTGTAGCAGTGACGGAGGGACTCTGGATTATCTTGAGGGGTGGAGGACAGAGAGATGGTCTTGTAAAACAACCGAAGAAGGGTGGGAGGGTTAGGAAATTAAGGGATAAGGAGACTAGCTATAGAAACTACAGTAATCAAAGGCAATATTCTGACACTTTGGAAACTGAAGCTTAATGTGTTGGTGGGGATGGATCAGGTACAGAATGCAAGCAGGTAAATGAACAGAATGTCAAAGCACTAAAGCACAAACTGGAGAAGACTGTTCTTACTGAACTTTTACAACAGTTTAAGATAGACTATGGAGATGCTGGTCAGTAAATCTGGTAGTAGTGGCGGAGCTGCACATAACTGTGAATTAAATTGTCTTTGTCTCAGCAGGGTTTAAAATACAAATGGATAGATTTTACAAGTAATTCTACTTGTGGAAATGGGCAGAATAAGTAAGGTCACAGAAGAAACTAAAAAACAATGCAATTAGGTGGAACAGAGCAGGAAAATACAAAGTAGTAGTATTACCATACAGGTTGCAAGTGTACTCCACTATCTAAGCAGAACTGAAATAAAATAAATTCTTTCCTTTTTTAAAAATCTAGTTACTCACATTTCCACACCTCAAAGTGTTGGATAAAAGAAATGTTTGCCTCCCCTCTGCAAAACCACATTTGATTCATATCTACCAGTTTTGGGATCACCTTTGCCATTCTTTTAGCCGTTGTAGTCCTAAACCATTTAAAGTCGCGATTTAGCTACAAGAAGCTGGATCTGATGGGTATTTACCATCTTTAGGTATTGCAGCTACCACCATTTAAAATAGCGGTTTAGCTACAAGAAGCTGGGTCTTTACCATTTCTAGGTATTGCAGCTACCACATCTTTCTTCCCGGTTGTTGGTGCTGCTACTTCTTTTTAAATACTGTTCAACAAAACCTTCCTGGTTTTTCCCTTTCTTCCCTCCTACCTTGCAAACTTTCTCAGGAATACCGTTTCTTCCTGGATATTGGTTATACATCACCATCTTTATCTCGTGTCCTCCTATCCCAACTGTAAAGTAATTGAACCTTATTTACCTCTAACATTGGTATATTTAATTCTTCAATAAACATTTCCATTTGCGCTTTTCATTGATTTCCACATTTTTTTCTGCTTTATACAGATTTTCATAAAACTTCCAAAATATTTCTAATAGCAGTACAGGATCTCTCGGTATTTTCCTTGTTACAGTCTCTCTATGTTTGGCAGCAGCCCTTTCTACTTTCTCTTTTGTGAGCCGTTGTGCTAAAAGCTTTCTCTGGCAGTACCAAAAACAGTGGCTTTACAGCAGTATTTCTAAACTCATGCAAATAAGTGAGGTAGTTTTCTGTCTGTCACTCTGCATTTGCACCTTCTGTCATTCCCCTTATTTTGGAATACTTTAACTTTTGTTGGTCCCTTTTAAGTAATTCTGAAGATATTCACCATCTCTCTCACTCTTATTTCTATCCTATTATTTAAACTCCACTTTCATTTTATCTTCCTTCCTAGCTATATTTTCTGAAGAAATTTCGATCTTCCCAAATCATTTCCAGTACTTATCTTTTAAAGAGGAATTTAAGGAATAAGTGGGGAAGTGCCAATGTCTGATTTTTTTTTAGTTATCCTGCATTTTTATTTTAGCTGTTATTGGCACTTTATTTGAAATAATAATTGGATGTGTATCAAAATTTTCAAATAAATGCACATATTCCTGTAAAATATAATTTTTCCAGCCTAGCCCAGGTTTTGTACCTTGGAATAGGTTCATACTAGGCTATCTGCCCTAGGGCATTTATAAGCCTAGCCAGAGTGTGTTTGGCTTTCGCCACCCTTTTAGATTAGTTGACTCTGCCTCTGTATAGTAGGTCACAGAAGATGGCCCTTTTAAGGTTAGTTTACTGTGCCTCTGTCTAGTAGGGACACAGAAGAGAAACTAAACTGAGAATGTCCCTGAAATACACTAATGATATTGGCAGGTACACTGAGATTATTAAGAAGCACTGGCAAGTATTACTTACAGATAAATACCATAGCGGGCCTGGTTGATGTGGTACCTAGATTTATCTATAGGAATGAGAAGTCCATTAAAAGGAGGTTATGCTATCCAAAGGAGAATAGAGTGCAAGTTGCTCCTACAGGTACAACTGAATGTGGCGCTTGCAACTGGTGCAGTTATATATACACACAGGTAATTCCGTTTACCATCCAGATCAAAATAAGGAATATTTTTTTCATGTTTCTGCCACATGCAATAGTAGACACGTGGTCTATCTTGCCAGTTGTAGAGTATGTTCCAAATTCTACATTGGCAAGACAGATATTTTAGAGAGCGTATCAGGGAACATATATATAACATCAGGAAAGGGAGTCAGACCAATGCCCTTTCCAAACATGTAGCTGCTACAGACAGTTCACATGTGTTTAGTTTTAGGGTTATTTGTCTGTTGCAAGAAAGTTTAAGACAAGGAGATATTTGTAATAGAACAGAAAATTTGGAAGCCATATGGATCACCAAACTAAGAAGCACAGAGGGGCATGGGCTGAATGAGTGCATCCCTATAAAACCTAGATTGAAGAGGAGGCCCCTTAGGAGGTAGTAATATGTGATTTTAAAGTGTTTTGAGTATTAAATGCTTATGCATGTTTTTTCCATGTGAAATTAAGTAAATTCTATTGATATTGTGTGTTATAGTGTTGTTTAATGTGTTAAGAACATGTGTTTTTAAAATATATTTAAATATATATGTTTAGTGCCTTTAAGATAATTGGAGTATCTCAGGAATGTGAACCTATGATGTGTCAGCTGGTATAAAAGGTGTGTGTGCTATAGTGCTTAGTATACACCTGAAGAAGCTTATTAGTGAAAGCGCTTGTGTTCAGCACTGAGTAAAGGCCTTGTTGGATATCTACAGCTGTCAGCGTCCTTTTTTCTATTTATTACAGAGACTGCTTTCTGGACGTTTTTGTGTCTTTGCCAGTAACTTTTGTTTTTTCTTGCTCTGTTTTTATACTGGCATTTACGCATAGATGGCTGAAGAGATTATTGAAATGGACTTACCTAATGCTGTGACTGATGCTTGTTTAAGTAATGTGAAACTGCAACAGTATTAAGTATACCAGGGGGGGTTAATCCCCTGGTGAACTGTAAAGATACGGTTCCACAAGCAAGAGATGAGAACTTTGATGTTATTGCCTTGAAGACCAGATTATTTAGTCTAGAGAAAGAACTCTATAGACTTAAAAGGAGCCAGTATCAGAAGTATCATCTTGAAGTGTGCCTAGCAGAGCAAATTATACCTCTAGGTTTACGTGTATTAAAAATGCCGTCCTTCCATAATGGAGATGATCTATTATTAATGGAATGGCAGAAACTGAATCTACAGACTAGCTTCAGCTATCTACATTTATTGATATCAGCAGCTGAGGGGGAAATGGCGAGTATATCTAATATCATTAACAAAATGTACTGTGAAATAATTCTACAGTATCCAGTCGGTATTGTAGACTGTTATATAAGTGAAATATTGAATTCGCTAATGTCCTATGAGAACAAGGTACAGAACACTAAAATAGAAAAAATCCTGAGGGATAGATCTGATTTCCGAACCGGGAACATCTTTACTTGGCCCAGAGAGGAGCGTGGGCAAGTAGGACGACCTATGCAGGATACCGTGATTCGAGAGGAAGTCGTAACGTCGGCTACCACAAGGGCAGAAGTGCCGGTGACGTCAGGACAGCGAAATGGAGATACGGCGATAGTGAATTCAGTTGCTCCGGTTGTTTCGAATCCGTTTGAACAAGCGACAAGAAGAAAAACTTTTACTACAACTGCGCAAGTTCATCAAGAGAGGTTAGAGTCTGATGACACTAGCATTACAAGTGCTAGTGATTTTTTACAAAAGCACAGCCTGGAGTTTCCGCTGCCCATGAGAGAGAACTCCAATGCTTCACTGAGAGAACAGTCGAGGGGCAGGAGTCTGACGCGAGGCAAACGGAAGTGGGACAATGCCTCCAAGAATCGGTTAAGTATCAAGAGGGCCTTCTCAAATGCAAAGAGGGACTGATTTTTAACCTTTCTAGTGTCAATTTGACAGAATACCAAATGTCGGTTTTGCAGAAGGGTTTATCCTTTATACCGACAAGTAAATCATGTTATGCAGATGTCATTTTTGACATTAAAACTTTCACCAGGAATTTAACTTTGAAATCAATGTTTTGTACAGATGGCAATGACAGAGGACATATGTTTGTGAGACGGAGTACTTTTATACCTAACCTGAATCCTATTATTAATGCATTTGAGAAGCTTTGTATTAGGGATGTATATGATGAATGCATGAAAGCTAATCCATGTGTTAAAAGCAGGGGTTATTCTAATCTAAACAAGAATGAAACGGCAGCATTAAAAGAACTAGAGAATGATGCACGTATCACAATCAGACCAGCTGATAAAGGAGGTCTGATTGTTGTTATGGATAGGGATTGGTATGAAATGAAAATGCTAGAGAGTTTAGCAGATAGAATGTTTTATGAGGAATTAAACATTTTACAGGTCAACGAACATATAGAGACTGTGGCTTGCATGGTTAAATTTCTGTATGAACACAATAGAATAGATAAGAAATTATTTGAATATCTCTTGGTGAATAAACCCTTGATACCTATTTTGCAAGGCTTACCCAAGGTGCACAAATCTAATTCTGACCCCCCCTATGAGACCCATTGTCTCAGGGAGAGGCTGGTGCACCGAGCCTGCCTTTATTTACGTTGAGAAATGTATCAGACCTCTGTTAAATGATTTACAGCATGTACTTAGAGACACGGAACATTTTCTTAGTGATTTATATGAGTCTGCGTCCGGTGAGAATATTAGTAACACACTGTTTGTCTCGCTGGATGTGGTCTCACTGTTTACCGTGATACCCAATGAGTTAGGAGTCAACTTAGTTCTGCAGTTTTTGAATAAGCATGCAATATATAATGAAGAGATGGTCAGTTTATTGATTGTGTTCCAGCACTAGCTTCAATAATTCAATGTTTTTCTTTTTGGACATCAATTGTTCAAACAATGCAATGGCGTAGCTATGGGCACTTCCTGTGCAAATAGCTACGCCAATGCAGTTATGGTTACTTGGGAAGAGGAATATGTGCTCGCAGGTCCCTTCAAAGAACAACTACGTTTTTACCGTAGATTTGTGGATGATGTTTTTATTCTGTGGGAGGGGGATGTAGATGGTCTTAGTAGATTCTTGAATTTTATTAATAGTTCCACGGATTTTTTACGTTTTACACATAGTGTCACATGAAGAGTTAGATTTTTTGGACGTAGTTATGATGTTTTTATTCTGTGGGAGGGGGATGTAGATGGTCTTAGTAGATTCTTGAATTTTATTAATAGTTCCACGGATTTTTTACGCTTTACACATAGTGTCACATGAAGAGTTAGATTTTTTGGACGTAGTTATTGTGAGAGATGTTAATGGGTCTATTTTTACCAAACTGCATAGGAAGGATTGTCATGTGAATCACCTCCTCCACAGGAGCAGTGCACATCCACCTCATGTTTTTAAGAATGTTATTGTTAATCAAGCTATGCGGGCCTCGAGATTAAATGTGAGAGATGTAGATTTTAACAATGAGATGGATAGAGTTGTTGGGTTTTTGAAGGAAAGAGGGTACAATGAAAGGGCTCTGAGCAGGTGCCCGTAGTGACTCAGAAGCGAGGTTTGGAAGCAAAACCATATTTTTCTAATGAGAGAGTTCCAGTGGAGAATTCCAAAGCAGACAAGAAGCAAACTAAACTGAGAATGTCCCTGAAATACACTAATGATATTGGCAGGTACACTGAGATTATTAAGAAGCACTGGCAAGTATTACTTACAGATAATACCATAGCGGGCCTGGTTGATGTGGTACCTAGATTTAGCTATAGGAATGAGAAGTCCATTAAAAGGAGGTTATGCTATCCAAAGGAGAATAGAGTGCAAGTTGCTCCTACAGGTACAACTGAATGTGGCGCTTGCAACTGGTGCAGTTATATATACACAGGTAATTCCTTTTACCATCCAGATCAAAATAAGGAATATTTTTTTCATGTTTCTGCCACATGCAATAGTAGACACGTGGTCTATCTTGCCAGTTGTAGAGTATGTTCCAAATTCTACATTGGCAAGACAGACAGATATTTTAGAGAGCGTATCAGGGAACATATATATAACATCAGGAAAGGGAGTCAGACCAATGCCCTTTCCAAACCTGTAGCTGCTACAGACAGTTCACATGTGTTTAGTTTTAGGGTTATTTGTCTGTTGCAAGAAAGTTTAAGACAGAGATATTTGTAATAGAACAGAAAATTTGGAAGCCATATGGATCACCAAACTAAGAAGCACAGAGGGGCATGGGCTGAATGAGTGCATCCCTATAAAACCTAGATTGAAGAAGAGGCCCCTTAGGAGGTAGTAATATGTGATTTTAGAATGTTTTGAGTATTAAATGCTTATGCATGTTTTTTCCATGTGAAATTAAGTAAATTGTATTGATATTGTGTGTTCTAGTGTTGTTTAATTTAAGAACATGTGTTTTTAAAATATATTTAAATATATATGTTTAGTGCCTTTAAGATAATTAGAGTATCTCAGGAATGTGAACCTATGATGTGTCAGCTGGTATAAAAGGTGTGTGTGCTATAGTGCTTAGCATACACCTGAAGAAGCTTATTAGTGAAAGCGCTTGTGTTCAGCACTGAGTAAAGGCCTTGTTGGATATCTACAGCTGTCAGCTTCCTTTTTTCTATTTATTACAGAGACTGCTTTCTGGACGTTTTTGTGTCGTTGCCGGTAACTTTTGTTTTTTCTTACCCTTTTAGATTAGTTGACTGTGCCTCTGTATAGTAGGTCACAGAAGATGGCCCTTTTAAGGTTAGTTTACTGTGCCTCTGTCTAGTAGGGACACAGAAGAGATCCCAGGGGTAAACCTACAATCTCCCATCCACTCGTCAAGATTTCTCTTTAAGAGGGTCATTGAGGGGCTCAGCCTAACATGGATTGGGATTTTGTTCCAGAGTGAGGGGAGCCTCTGGGATATGAATCTGTCCCTCCAGCATGTCCTATTTATTTCTGTGCTGAGGTTCAAGTCCCTGGAGCGTGTAGCTCTAAGGGATTTGGATTTCCTGAGGTGGAGCATGTCCATTAATTCTGGTTTGGACATGGCTTTATACGTCCGGCACAGATCGCCTCTGAGTAGGCGGTAAGCAACTGAGTAGAGCTGGAGTTTCTTTAGCCTAACTGCGTAGGGCATCTGTTTGAGTTCCTTGATCCTCTTGGTGAGGTACATTTGGGGTCTTTCCAGTTGCTGCAGGTGTCTGGTAAGGTACATCCCAAATGGGGCATTGTATTCAATTATGGGCCTGATGAGTAGAGGGGCACAATGACCTCTCGATCTAGATGCTCACCTTTCGTGATAAGGTGGGCTATATAGAAGGCCTTTCTAACCACTTTGGCAACGTGATTGTCAAAGGAGAGATTACTATCTACTTGGGTCCCCAAATCCCTAATTACTACTTCCGTACTTAATGGATTACCACCTTTGTGGTAATTTGTGGGCACTTAGTCATCCCCTTTAGGAAAAACAATGCACTTTTTGGCATTTAGCTTTAGGCCATGGCTCTGGCACCAGTTATCCGTCTCTGTGAGACCCTTTTGGAGGATGCTTGTGTCAGTCGGTGAGTTGATTATGGCACCCAGTTTGCAGTCATCTGCGAACTTGGTCAGCCATAGTCCTCCCGTGTTAGCCTGTACCTCAGAGAAATAATATACCGAACAAGAGAGGTCCAGGACTGAGCCTTGTGGGACGCCACTTGTAACTGGTTTAGAGTCTGACATGGCACCTGCAATTCTGACCATGTGGGTTCTATCCCTGAGCCAGTTTACAACCCATCTTGTGACATATAGGGGTTGATATTTAAGCTGGTGAGCTTATTCATGATGCCCGAGTGGGGTATTGTGTTGAAGGCTTTTGCGAAGTCCATGTAGGCTGTGTGGACTACCTTCCCTTCATCTATGGCCTTGGTGACTGTTTGTTTCAAAGAAGTCGACCAGGTTCAAGAGGCAAGACCTGCCCTTAACAAAGCCGAATTGGGTAGGATCCAGTGTTTGGAGGTTCCCAATGTCTTTGTTTATGAGTTCCATGATGATATGCTCCATAGCTTTGCAGACCAGGCTAGTCAGACTTATAGGGCGATAGTTTCTGGGGGTCCGTTGTGGGACCACTGTTGCTGTATGCCATTCCTTGGGTACATATCCTGTAGTAAGGCTGAGATTGAACAGTGACTTTGTGAGTGTGCAGTACTTCCTGGAGCTCATGTAAAATGCAGCCCGGGACACAGTCTGGTCCCATTGATGCTGTGTTTTTTGCTTTGGAGAGGGCAGCTCTCACCTGTGCATCTGTGATGTCAGGGAGGCTACACTCTGTTGGGGTAGACATTTACTCTTTTGGGGGGGGGTGGAGACGTTTGCACTGAACCTGTCTGCCAGGATGTTGGCAATGTCTGTGGGTTCAGTGTATTTTGTCATTTTGCACTAACTCAGAGCATATCTGGGAGTTGCCACCCAGGTTCCTGACATAACTAAAGAAGGCCTTGTGATTATCTTTAGCGTCTTGTGCAATTGTTCTTTCGAAGCTGGCCTTGGATAATTTTATGAGGGATCATACTTTCTTGCTAGTACTGATCAGAGATGCCTTCCCTTTTTGGGATTTTGCTCTATCATGTAGTAGCTTCCTCCTTCTGTTGTATAGCTTATTTATGGCTGGGGTCCACCAGACAGGTCTCCTTCCTTTGGAGGAGTGAGTCTTGGTTTTATTTGGGATAGCACGATCCATGCATTCCTGTAGGTGTCCATAGAATGCATTTGTAAAGGATTCTGCGGTTTGGACCGTATTTTCCACTGGCCTGGGGGCTTTGAAGGATTCCACCTCGGTTTTGAGAAGTGTGAAGTTTGCTCTTGAAAAGTTCTTCACCGTTGTTTCCTTGGCTGGGGGTGGGGACAGGATATGGATGTCCAGTGAGATTAATTTATGGTCAAATCTTACCAATGAGGGGTATACCTCTGGTATGGAACATAGTCCCCATGTTGGTGATGATCAGGTCCAATATGTTTTCCCCTCTTGTGGGAGTGGTGACCAGTTGTTCCGTAGCATTTGAGTTTATAAATTCTAGGAAGTGTTGGGCGAGGGTGTTGGGGCTTGAGTAGTGCTCCCAGTTTGTTTGGATAGTTGAAGTCACCCAATATGATGGTGTTTGGAGAGACCTTCATATTCTCCAGTATTCTCGGGAAAGCTGAGTGGGGTTCCTGAGTTTGGGAGGGTGGTCTGTAGCAGGCTACAAACTGAAAGGCAGTTTTGCCCACTGTTAGTTGCACATGGATGGTCTCTGATGCTTCGTGCAGTGCCACTAACCTGGAGGTGTGGGTATCTTTGAATATGGATACTCCCCCTCCTTTTGTGGTTCGGTCTGAGTTTTGGGGCCGAAAAGCATGGTATGAGGTATAACCTGGTAGTGCTGGGGTGCTCTTGGGAGCATTGAACCAGGTTTCTGTTACTGCACAGATAATGATATTCTTCATACTGAGGAGAGCCTCTAGTGCGTGCATCTTGAGGTTTAGACTTCTGGGAAAATGTGTAACCAACTGGGCACTGGGAATAATATGTAAATTCTTTTGAGCTCCTACTAAATTCACATCTTCCATACCAAATATTTTCATACATTTCTTCCTCATTTGTTATTTCGCCTTGTAGGTCTCCCAGATGCATTCTCACGTGAAAATCAAATTCTAGTCCCTCCTGTGAGTAATCCTTACTATTCCTTGCTGAAAAGCTGATTATTTCTCCGAGTTTTCTTAAACTTGATTTTTGTAGGAGTTTTAGGTAAAGTATAAATATATGGCAACATAATCCACTTTCTTTGGCAGTAGGGTTTTGTTACTACAAATCTGCCAATATCTTCTTTCTCTCTCCTATCACTATTTTATTTTATTTTATTTTATTTATTTATTTATGTATGTATGTATGTATGTATGTTTGATAACGGGGAAGTCCAACTGGGTCATGAGCAGCCTGTTTTCAGTGGAGGCCCGGGGAGAAAAGCTCCAGAAACAATTGCAATATGAACAAAGACACAAGAGTTACAGAGAAAAAATATAAAATGAACAATTGACTTTACAGAGGAATACATCATACAATCCTACAAGATATTGAGTCCATAGAGTATGCAGTACAGTAGATTTTACAGGGAGATAGATGTTACTTATTCAATACATAGTAAATGAGAAATAGTTTTGAATATATATGTTTTTTGAGGCAGGACTGGGTGCAGTGGATGACTGTCCTGATTGGAGTATTGCTGAGAGATTGAAGGAATAGGTTTAAGCGGAAGGTGGAGAGGTAGATGGTTGGAGGGGGAAGTTAGGTGGCCAGATCCACTTAGTTGAAAGATAGGAGAATAAAATATTTAAATTTGGTGTATTACACTATTATAGTTCTTCTAGCAATTAATGTAAGTACTCCTCTTTTTTTCCTTCGTCCCAGATGTTCTGCTAAATAACCATCTTTTACATGTCCTCTGTAGCATAGCTATTTGCACTTGTGTCTTTTAATATAGTCCACTACTTTTTGAATCTACTTGTGAATCCATTCCTATTTAAAGATATACATAACAGGTGGGATTAACTACATGTTAACAGCTTTAAAAAAATGTCTCCGCTTTTGTGTTGCGTGTATACACTGATGTTTGGCAGGTTGATCTTTTAGACAGTTGTTTTTTCTCTTATCTAGTTGAACCTATGCTACCTCTTACAAGACTTACTTAATGAAAAAAAACACAAAAGTAGGTTCACCTTCAAATGAAGTTTTAACTCTAATAATAGGAACACGTGCTTCAAATTGCTAGCTATACTTGCAAACTAGAACTGACCTAGAATGAAGGTTAGCCTGTGCTTCTACTTAACCTAAGTGCTGCCTGTTTTTGTCTTGTCTTTATTCCTGTCTTAGATTTAGAAAGCAACTTGAATGCTTTCAGAAAGCATCTTTTAGCCTTCACTGTTCAGCGTCGCAGTGGGACAGAGGATAGCATTGTTGCCTTGCAGCAAGAGGTTTCCCGGTTTGATTCTTGGCTGGTACTTTGTGTGGAGTCTGCATGTTATCTGTGTTCAAGTAGGTATTCTCTAGGTGTTCCAATTTCCTTCCACATCCCAAAGGTTTGCTGTAGGTGGATTGGATACTCAACTTGGCCATAGGTGTGAGAGTGAGTGCATGTGTGTGGTACAGAAGATTTACAGCTGCAGGGTAGCCTCTGGTGGTGTGAAGGATGATTGTCATTGTTGAAGTGACACCCTGACCCCATGTGCAAAATGGGGCGAGTGTTTATGAATGGATGAAAAGAAGAGTGATTTCTGGTTTATTGCCTACAGGCTTCTCATGTTGCACTGTGAGCGTTTATTTGCTAGAGGAAAACTTTTATTACATTTGGCTTTCTGTTGACTTGCTTTCCCATAAAAGTTTAATTAGATCAAGCCAAGGGCCTTAATCCAGTCATTCCCCTATGCAGAAGTAAGAAACACACAAATTTTACTTTTTTGTCCAGGTTTTCTTCTCTTTTTTTTTTTTTTTTTTAGATTGTAGTATTTACATTTCTTAAAACTGAAAAAAAGAAAAAGGGTACCTGTTTACTTTAGTATACCTATTTACACAGACAAACTTAATTTACAACATGCAGTATATATCCTGTTTTAAAACATTACTGTTAAGAACAAAAACTGTTACTTGGTTACCTCTTTCTTCCACCCTCCCCCACTTAATGTTCATCCAAACATTAATAACCTGAAGTAGGGCATATGCTTTGGAGCCCCCTACAAGTTTAACAAGTCCAATGTTTCCAAGTTTTCTTTTTCCACCATATTTCACAGATGTGATTCATTTTGTAATCTCTCACTTTGAGTTGCTATTTTTCTTCCTGTTTATCTCCATATCCCAAATCCAGTCTATGCTTAGTTTCCAGTGTAATACTGGTTCTTCTAGTCACCTCCTGTGCTTTTTTTCTGTCTCAAGCATTTTCCTTTGGAACATTAGAAAAGGTTTCAATAGCATAGTCTTTCTATGAGCTTCATTATCAGAAGAATAAGGAGCAAAATCCCCTTCTGTTTGATAGCTCACTTTTTGTTGGAAAAACTTTTATATTTTCTTCCTGGCATGTTTAAGGATCAAAAACTACTGACCTCCCAGGAAAAAAAATTCTGAAGATAACTGGGTACAGCAGCTTGAATCTCTCACCTGCTTCTCAACATTCCCTGATTTGCTGGAATAACTTTACTTCTCTTCTGCCTGGTGTACAGTGAGTAATCATTTTCCACAAATACTCTGCTGTCTCTCAGTTTTAGTACTTTGTTTTTCTGCCACAGTTTTGTCAGAATTGACTTTTTATGTTGGTAGGATTGCATCTTTACTATTGGAGGGTTTGGCTGCTTTCTCCTGGCCAGATTTGGAACATACACACACAGTATGCCCTTTTAGTTAACAGCTGCTGCTATGGAATACTGGTCCAGTTGCTTACTTGTGCTTTCATGAAATTAATAGTCTCTTCCTTCCAGTTACTCCAGTACAGCAGATAATTTCAGGTTTTCCCTATGTGCTCTGTCCTGTAGTTTATTTTTTTTTCCTGTAGATTAGTGGAAGTCATGGCCTTCACCAAAGCTGGTGCTTGAACAGCTTTTTGCTGAACAGCTGCAGGATTCTTCCCAGACGGTGTTTTCTCCTCACTTATTCCACTACCTCTTCCCGTATGTCTTTGCTGGCATCCAGGCAGTGCACTTACTAGCCAGTAGCTGAAATTTACCCCAAAATACCTTCACTGGGTTTCTGTTTTAACACTGAGAGAGTTGAAATTGATGTTACATTGTGCAGCTGTATTGGGAGTTGATTCTCAAGTGCCTTGAGCAAAATCTCCATGATGATGCATGTATCTATGCAGTCCAGAGGATGTAGTGCCTGTTGGGAGGTGAAGTTTTGTTACTGCTCCTAGCATTGTGCAGCAATATGTTTATATTATTCCGTTTTGTTTTTAAGTCTGAAGCTGTTATAGATGCCCACCACCATAGGTAGGTACTAAGCTATCTGCTCGAAGGCATTTATAAGCCTAGCCAGAATGTGTTGGCTTTCGCTGCCCTTAGATTAGTTCCCTGTGCCTCTGTCCAGCAGAGCCACTGAAGTAATCCCTGGGGTAAACTTTGTTTCCTATCCACTTGTCAAGGTTTTTTTTGAAGTGTGTTAACGAGTAGCTCTGCCTAATGTAGATTGGGATCTTGTTCCAAAGCATGGGAAGTCTCTGGGACTGGAATCTTTCCCTACAGCACATCCTATTTATTGTTGTGGTGAGGTTTAGATCCCTAGAGCGTGTGGCTCCAGGGGATAAGGTTTTCTTTCGGTGGAGCATGTCCATCAATTCTTTGTTTGGACATGGCCTTGTTTGTCAGGCAGAGATCATCTCTGAGTAGGCGGTATGCAAGAGAGTACAGCTGGAGTTTCTTCAGTCGAGCTGCATAGGGCATCTGTTTTAGGTCAGTGATCCTCTTGGTGAGGTACTTCTGTGGTCTTGTAAAGTACATCCCAAATGCGGTGGTGTACTGTATGATGGGTCTGATGAGTGATGAGTAGAGGGGCACAATGACCTCTCTTGATCTGGATGCGAACCCTGTTGTGATTAGGTGGGCCACGTAGAAGGATTTTCTAATCACTTTGGCAATGTGGTTATCAAAGGTGAAGTTACTATCTACTTGGATCCCCAGATACCTTATTACGTTTTCCGTATTTAGGCGACTACCACCTATGTGGTAGTTTATGGGTACTTTTTGTTTTTTCCAAAGGGGGTGACTATGCACTTTTTGGCATTTAGCCTGAGGCCATGATTTTGACACAAGGTATGTCTCAGTGAGACCCTTTTGGAGGATGCCTGTGTCAGCCGGAGAGTCAATTTATAGCCCCTAGTTTGCAGTCGTCTGCGAACTTGGACAGCCATAGTCCTCCTGTGCTTGTCTGTACCTCCTGAGAAGTATATGCCAAATAGGAGGGGTCCTGTACTTGTAATCGGTTTAGAGTCTAACCTAGCTCCCGCAACTCTCAACATGTGGGTTCTGTCCGTGAGCCAGTTGACAAGCCATCTTCTGATGTAGGGGTTTATGGTTCAGGTTGGCGAGCTTGTCTATAAATACCAGAATGGGGAATGGTGTTGAAGGCCTTAGCGAGGTCTAGGTAGGCTGTGTGTACTACCTTTCCCTTGTCTATAGCCTTGGTAACTGTCTCAAGAAGTCCACCAGGTTTAGGAGGCATGATCTGCCCTTAATAAAACCAAACTGGGTAGGGTCAAGTGTTTGGAGGTTCCCACTGTCTCTCTTAATGAGTTCCATGATGATGTGCTCCATAGCCTTGCAGACCAAGCTAGTCAGACTTATAGGGCGATAGTTCCCGGGGTCTGTTGTGGCTCCACCTTTGTGGAGCGGAATAACCGTTGCTGTGCGCCACTGTGTGGGTACGTAGCCCGTGGAGAGGCTGAGTTTGAACAGTGTGTTTAGGTGAGGGGCTAGTTGGTCTTTGAGGTCGTGTAGGACGCAGCCTGGGACACCGTCTGGTCCCATTGATGCTGTGTGTTTGGCTTTGGAGAGGGCTGTTTTAACCTGAGTGTCTGTGATTTCAGGGACTCTACATTCTTCTGGTATGTTTATGGGCCCTTTTGGGGGTGAGAAGGGGGGTGAAGTTTGCGTTGAACCGGTCTGCCAGGATGTTGGCTGTCGGTTGGTTCAGTGTATTTCGTGCCATTCTGCATTAACTCCGAGCAGATCTGAGCATTGCCCCTTAGATACTTGACACAGCTAAAGAATGCCTTGTGGTTATCTGTGGAGTCCTTGGCAATTTTTCTTTCAAAACTCGCCTTGGATAATTTTATGAGGGATCGTAGTTTCTTGCTGATACTGATCAGGGATGTCTTCCCTTCTTGGGATTTTACTCTCTCCTGTGCTAGTTTCTTCCTTCTATTGTATAGCTTGTTTATGGCAAGAGTCCACCAGACTGTTTTCCTTTTCTTGAAGGAGTGAGTCTTGGTTTTGCTTGGGATGGCACGATCCATGCATTCTTGTGGGTGCCCGTAGAATGCATTAGTAAAGGATTTTGCAGCTTGGACAGCGTTATCCTTCAGCATGGGGGCTTTGAAACTTTCTATCTCATTCTTAAGTAACGTGAACTTTGCTTTTGAAAAGTTTTTCATGGTGGTTTTCCTGTCTGGGGGTGGAATGTGGATATCCAAATTGATTTGTTTATGGTCAGATCTAACCAGCAAGGGGTTGACCTCCGGTGTGGAACCCATGTGGGTGATGACCAGGTTCAATATATTATCACCTCTGGTGGGAGTGTCGACCAGTTGAACCAGGGCATTTGAGTTTATAAATTCTAGGAAATGTTGTGCAAGGGAGTTAGTACTTGAGTAGTTCTCCCAGTTAATGTTTGGGTAATTGAAATCCCCCAATATTAGGGTGTTTGGTAGGACCTTTCCTTGTGTTTCCAGAAACACGGAATGGGGGATCCTGGGACATGGGCTATCTGTAGCAAGCTACAATTTGAATTGCAGTTTTGCCCGTTAGTTGCACGTGGATGATCTCTGAAACATTGTGCTGTGCCACTAACCTGGAGGTGTGGGTATCCTTGATGAATTTGGACATGCCCCCGCCTTTTGTATTTCTGTTTAGGTTTTGTGGCCAAAATGTATGGTATGAGTTGTAGCCTGGTAGTGTTGGGGGTGCTCTCTGGAGCCTTAAACCAGGTTTCTGTTACTGTACATATATCTGTTTTCTCCATACTGAGGAGTGCCTTGAGTGCGTGCATTATGAGGTTTAGACTTCTGGCATTGAGTAGCATTACCCTCAGTTTTTTACTTGTGCTATTTACGGCAGTGGGTTTGTCTTTTGAGCCTTGTGTAAAAAAAGGCACTATGGGGGTGGCAAGAGCCTTGGCCAGTATTCGAAAGCCTAAGGGTGACAGGTGCTAACAGTCTCTAGTGAAGCAGCGTGGCTTGTCGAGCATATCATCGCAGGAAAACAGACACTGGATCCCCTTTGAATGACAACAGAAACTTGTCAATTGTTGAAATCGAGAATTTTTTTCTTTATACCATGGTATCATTCTTGGTGAGGGCAGGATGCTACTCTGGGTCAGGGTCATACTGGCCTGAGCTACGTGATCAGAGAGCTCTTCCATGTCTCTCCATGTAGCCCAGGGAGATACGGCTCAGGTCATTCACACCAACATGGACAGTGAGAGTCCTATTTGTACTTGTTCTGGAGTGACCGGAGTGCTTGTGTTATGTGGTGGTTCCTGGCACCCGACAGGCAGCTAATAGTAACCTTCTCCTTATTCATCCTAGTGAGTGGGACGTCAATGTGCCTGACTAGAGTCACCTATTACTAGTATGTTGGGTATGTTATTTTGCCTTGAGGGCTGTGATTGCATGGCACACTGGTTTTGTGAAGTGTGTATTTCATGGTTTGTGTTGGGGGGGGGTGGAGGTTGCTTGGATGTTTGCCTTGGAGGTCTCTGTTGGTTTTGCAGATTTTTATTTAGAGCCTCAGAGTATGTTTTCATGTATTGGTGTGTTTTTTGCCGGCGTTGGTTTAATGGGTCTATGTGAGACTGGTGGTGTGATGCAAGTAATTCCCTTCTCCTCTTGACTGCCTGGTTCAGTCTTGGACTGCCCTTTGGACATGTCTGGATAGGTACAGTGAACTGTTTTACTGGATGGCTGGTAAGGTCGAATAGAGAGCCTCCTCCTTCTGTACAGTACAGGAGGATCTAGTGCTAGGGTTTATAAGTGCTTGCTATAAGGTTTGAGCAAGTGCCGGGCTGAGAAATTAATGGCTTGAGTGCTTAAGTTAAAAGTTTGTCTAGTTCCAAGGCAAAAATTGAAGTGGAGACTTTGTGGAGCCGGGAATAGTTTTACCCTACCTACCCGGCGCGCAAAACCGGGCAAATACTGTATTTATAACAGTGAAATAAAAGAGAAATTAGCCCAAAATGGCCAATAAAGTACTAATTTCTGGGCTGAAACCACTCCTCCAGGGACAGATAGGCTGCTCAAAGCTCCCCTCTCTCACAGGTGAACAGAGAAACTTCCTTCTGTCCAAGTAAGGTATGGACAAACACAGAGACTTGTAACACAGCCCTGAATTCAGCACTAACCTGAAAACTGGTCTATACTAGCTTAGAAAGGCAGGAAACAATTTTTTTTTCAGAAAATAAAGCAGATACACTTTAAATGCACAGAAAAAGGATACTTATTGTTATATATCGCAGATCAGAGTTGTAGTCAATGCCCCTAGTAATAAAGTAGGAAGAAACACAAATACAGCAAAAGCAGATGAATAAAGTTCAGTTATATAATATATATATATATATATGTGTGTGTGTGTGTATATGTGTGTGTGTGTATATATATATATATATATATATATATATATATATATATATATATATATATATATAAAATGTATAAAACAGTAGAAACCGCCGAACAAACTGATTTAAACAAGTTAACCAATTAACCAGAAAAAAAGCTCAAAACTGAGCCCTGTTCAGCAGTCTTCAATCAGACAAGTTCTAACTGCGCACTCCTGCTACTAGGGTGCAGGGGAATCTTCTCCAAAAAAAGATGGCCTGGATCAGTGCTCAAGTTATACAAACAAAGCTAGATTCAGCAGGCCTGAATCTGGTCCATGCTACAGCAACCAGGCGCACCAATGTCAGAAAGAAACAGTTCAAATAAGCAGGCACAATACACCTGTGACCAGAAATTCCCAGCTCAGAAGGGCAGAATCCAGCCTCTCCTCCCACAAGACTGCAGACCACAAACCTTCTTAATGTAGAATAACTGGCCTGAAGCCCAAGTGCTTAAGCCAGAACTAATACACTTTTAGAATAGCAGACACTGGGCCTTTAATCAGCAATTCCCAGCTTAGAAGGATGTAAGCTACCTGTCCTGCCACAACAGTGTAGACCACAAACCTTCTTATTCTAAAACAGCCTGTATGAAGCCCAAGTGCTTAAGCCAAAAGACTTAGAATAACAGTTGCAATTTAATCAGTTACTAATAGTTACTATCAGGCAGTAATAAATGCAGCAGAAAAAATAAAATTGAGTACTTTTAAGAAAAGCAAAATAAAGTAGGAGGAAACACAAATACAGTAAAAGCAGATGAATAAAGTGCAGAATTGTCCTTTTAAGTGCAAGGAGAGAGGAAGTGCCTTTAGATGGTACTTTTTATATGCTGTATCAAAGCTTTTAGCCAGTGTATGAAAGCCTTGCGGAGATGGTAGACAGTCCAAACTGCTTTGCTAGGGGTTGCCTGCACCAGTCTCTTCTAAGCTGATGAGTACGGGCCCCTGCTAGAAAAACACAAGAAACTAAGCCAATTGTTGAAGTCTGTATTCTGTTTTAATTGCAGCATCATTCTTTGTGATAAAAAGCTGCCTAAGGCCAAGTACTTACTTGCTTTGGTCACGCGTTCTGAGAGCTTTATCATGTTTCTCTTGTAGTCCACGGAAGTATTAACTCCCACCTTTACTATGATTTGTGTTTGTACATGTAATTGTGTTGCAAGGAACTGCACGCATGTGTAATGGGGTGAATCCTGGATATAGATGGTCAACTTAACAGTGACCTTTTTCTAGTTTACCTTATCACAATTAGTCATTATTGCTGTAATGAGTAAGCACTGAGGGAGTGTGTAGGTGAAGGTGACTGACTTCAGCAGTCACAGTTGGAAGTCATTGACCTACCTTGGTATGGACTTCAGTCCCACCCTATTGTTGCATCGCACAGTCCCCTTGCTTTGAAGTCCTCTACTAACAGCGAGTGTACTGCACATCCCACTTTCTTGTACACATGATTATACTCTGCAGTAGCCCACCATGCCTATCAATGCTGGCCTTTTAGTTGTGCACTCTGCCTCTTAGAAGATGCGAGTAAGCAGGTGCAGATTGTTTCTCAGATGTTGGTTGAATGTGTACTTGTTTATGACGGTACTTAACTCCATTTGTAATACAGCTTCATTTAGTAGTAATCGGGCTAGTTTGACTGGGAAACCAATTATGTAACCTGATGAAGCGCACCTGAGTGTGCGTGAAAGCGCTCGTTTTTTCATTAAATTCTACAATTTTATTCCATGGTGGTTCGTTGCAGTTTTTGTTTTTCTATATATATATGTATGTGTGTATGTATATGTGTGTATATATATATATATATATATATATATATATATATATATATATATATATATATATATATATAAACAGTTCCAAACCCAGAGCAAAGATCACAATGTATATGTCCCAACAAACCAAGGCAAAGGAAATAAGCCAATACAGCCAAACTCAGTGTAGACCCGGTACAACAAATTCAAGGGTTAGTCCTTTGCGAATCAATAGACCATAGTACAGATAAAACTAGAAGCTTTTTAATAACCGTTAGCGCTTTCAAGAAACAAGTTCTCTTCCTCAGACGTTACAACTGAAAAACACATATCCAAACATTTAAATACAGGATTCTACATCACACACACTTACATCACTTCCTGCTCACTGCCATATCCTTAAAGCAACAGTACTGTCCTGTTCCTGCAAAGCAGACTAATATGACACACACACATTAAAAGCTAAAAGATCATAAAAACATATTATAAATGAAACAATACAAACTAAAGGCAGTATACAAGTAGTATAAAATATAAACTGACAAAAATCATCATCTGAGGGGTCTCGCTTTCAAAATGGGTTTGAGGGGGACATGGTCATTAAGTCCTACCCCTCTGTGAGCTGCCAAATGAAAAATCCATTTAATCTCCATTTGTTCTGTCAGATTAGTGAGATCCCCACCACGCTCCCCAGGTTTCACAACCTGCAGTACTTGAAACAGAAAAGTATGATCACTGCCATGCCTAAGCATATGTTTAGATATGGCACTATAAGTTTCATTTCTCCCAAATGCATACAGGTGGTCCCTTATTCGCTCTCTAAGGGACCTGTTAGTTTTACCCACATAGAAGCTGGGACATATATATATATATATATATATATATATATATATATATATATATATATATATATATATATATATAGTGTGTGTATGTTAAAAAAAAAAAAAAAAACAAAATATATGTGTGTGTGTGTGGTTCTACCTCACATAAACGAAACACCGACAACGCGATCACCGAAACCACATAACCGACAGTACAAAAACACGAAATTCCACATGCCCGACAACGAAATAACCGACGGTACACAAACACGAAACCTCATACACTTCACACACCACAATCAACAAACAAAACACATTCCCCATCCAAAAACCACATACACAACACAAGCACACCAAAATCCCTACAAACCCACACTAAACCTCACATACACAACTACCTACAACCCTAACCCTAAGGTCCGTCACTACCGCACACTTACCTGACCCGCTCCCTAACCCTAACTCGCTTATCCCGCCCCTAACCCAAACACAATCACTACCGCACACTTACCTGACCCGCTCCCTAACCCACTTAACCCACCCCTATCCACACTTACCTTACTCGCACCCTAACGTCTGTCACTACCGCATACTTACACAGCCTTTTCCCATTTCGGCATCCTCGGCGTCTGTGCTTTCATCCGTCGGGTCGGTCTTCTGCTTGTCGATCTTCTAGGTCCCGTCGCGTCGGTCTTCTGCGCTGTCGATCTTCTGGGGCTCGCGATTTCCGTGTCGATGTTCCGGCGTGTCGTTGAAGTGAGGTAGAACCGTGTGTGTGTGTGTGTGTATATGTGTGTGTGTGTATATATGTATATATATATATATATATCTATATATATATATATATATATATATATATATATATATATATATATATATATATAAAAAAATGTATGTATGTAAAAAAATTTTTTTAATTATTAGATAAACCCACAGTACCAAAGTGCCTGTCTCAGTCAGCCTGGAAGCACTGCCTGGCTACCTGATAAGCTTAGTCACATATTAGGAAATTACTGTAAGTTGGCAAAATATTATTTGTGGGATGTGGTAGGGGAGGTGGTGTGTGAGAACTTGTTCAGAATGGGCATTGTCATTTGTGTGTGAATGTCCTCTATCTGTGGGGACAAAATAACTTTTTTGTCTTTGGTCATGCACAGTACTGGCAGGGAGCATATATAGTTGTAGTTTGACATGTATACAAAGCGTGTCTCTCAACCCCTACCCCTAAAAGACCCCAAGTTTAATCTGGCCTTGCACAGCAGCGGTTTCTGAAGGTTG